>NC_132810.1:100000-260000 GCF_048594095.1 Paramormyrops kingsleyae
TCAATCTCTACTGAAATCTTTCTTCCATTGCCTTTGCCTTGTCCTCCACTCCTTGTACATATACCTGGCAAGCGTCTAGAGAAGTTCGAAAAGTGCTGAGGTCAGAGTTGATTTTCTCCACCAACGATTCCACTACCTGCAACCGGGTTAACATCTCCTATAACTGCTCTGGAGAAAAAGGGGCAAGAGGTGCTTTTCCCTTAGGAGGCAGTTGAGCATGCTCCTCTGCAAAGGTTCTCGTCGAGTCACAAACAGACCAGCTGTGAAGTCTGGGTCATGGAACTTATCCCGTGTCTCTAACACAAATAAATGTAAGGTAATCCATGCAGGGAGCAGAAATATAAAGTACAGATATTTTATGGGTTCCACTGAAATAAAGGTAGCTGATTACGAAAAAGATCTTGGTGTGTATGTTGATGCTTCCATGTCCCACTCTCGCCAATGTGGGGAAGCAATAAAAAAGGCCAACAGAATGTTGGGTTATATATCTAGGTGTGTGGAGTTTAAGTCAAGGAAGGTGATGTCACATTTATATAATTCCTTGGTAAGACCCCACCTAGAATATTGTGTGCAGGTTTGGTCACCATACCTTAAGAAGGACATTGCTGCCTTAGAAAAGGTGCAATGGAGGGCTACGAGAATGATTCCTGGTCTTAGAGGAATGTCTTATGAGGAGAGGTTAGCTGAGCTGAATCTGTTTAGCCTTGAGCAAAGGAGACTAAGGGGGGGACATGACCCAGGTCTATAAGATTCTAATGGGTCTGGATGCTGTTCAGCCGAATTGCTACTTCAATATTTGTTTAAATACTATAACTCGTGGCCATAAGTGGAAATTAGCGGGAGAACATTTTTAATCAAATTTGAGGAAGCACTTCTTTACACAGTGTGTAGTTAGAGTATGGAATAGTCTTCCTGCTAGTGTAGCGGAAGCTAAAACCCTGGGTTCCTTTAAATCAGAGCTAGATAAGATTTTAGCAACTCTGAGCTATTAGTTAAGTTCTCCCCAAACAAGCTTGATGGGCCGAATGGCCTCCTCTCGTTTGTAAATTTCTTATGTTCTACTTGAGGGCTGCTGCTAGTCATGGCAACACCACTACTAATGCAAGATACAATGAATTGTTAAACCCTGGTCCCTGTTCAGGCACCACTTATGTAACACTGCTGATTCCTGCCTCAGAACCAACCTATTACACACTATACGTAGGGAGGGACATTTCAGGGTGGCGTAAAGAGAAATACACCATCAGTTCACAGACCAAAGAATATTTACTAACAAAGGTGAGCATATTACCCCAGCAAATGTACATGTAAATAATGAATTAACAATAACTCAAGAAAACTGGTGTTGAGATGGATAACCATACAACTGAAATGAATAGCACAGTCCAAAGTGGAGACCAAACGTCCTCTTCCAGGTGAGGATGGTCCAAACCAGCAGTCTCCAACTCCGGTCCTGGAGAGCTACTATCCATTACGTTTTCTATCCTACCTGGCTTCTGATGAGCCACACCTGCTCCTAGTATTTACCTGAGAACAGGTGTGGCTCATCAGAAGCCAGGTAGGATAGAAAACCTACTGGACGGTGGCTCTCCAGGACCGGAGTTGGAGACCCCTGGTCCAAACAATGGTAGGACGTGAAGTCGGAAAGAGAAGGTTGGCAGTTACAAGTAAATCAGGGGGGGAAAAAAAGGCCTTACTGAAAATAAAAAAATCATACATTCCGCTTTTTGCTAAACCCAACAAATACACATGTATATCATTCAAATAATTGTTACTAAATTAAACAAACAATACATCCATATCATTCAGAAAAACATCGTACATTGAGCCATGAACGCTTCCCGTTCCTCAAATAAGGACTTACTTCCTTTATTCTGAGCCTCAACAAACATGGCTGCCCTTGCCCTTATATAGGCTCTTGGTCCTTATAGTCCTCTAGGAAATTATACTGACCCTTAGAGGACAGGAGTATAATTGCAGACATCTGGTAACAAACCAGTGTTTGTTACAGTGCCCAGTTTCAGCGCACACACATAGACACACACAGTGCCCAGTTTCAGCGCACACACACATACACACACACAGTGCCCAGTTTCAGCGCACACACATACACACACACAGTGCCCAGTTTCAGCGCACACACATAGACACACACAGTGCCCAGTTTCAGCGCAAACATACACAGTTCCCAGTTACAGGCTCCCCAACATTCTGTAGCGGAAAAGCAGTAACGGAGGGTGGAGACACTGAGTGACTGTAGTCTGCCTGTCATCTTATGAATTTGCATGAATTTTTCATTTAAAAACATTTTAATAATTTTTTCCCTCATTGCAAAACTTTAGCTTGACCACGAGATGACAGCAAGAAAATAGAAACATATTTTCTCACAGTATAATGGTTTTACATGGTAATTAAAAAAAGACTTGTACCATGTAAAACAAATATATTATAATAATGAAATATTTGTTTTATTAGCTCATAGTACATCGTGAAAATATGTCTGTTTAAAAATTACTTGATTTGACCATGGGGAAATATTTTTTCCACGTTTTATGCTGCCGTCTGGTGGCCAAAATTGAGTACTGCCATTTAAAAAAATTAAAATGATCTTTTCTGGTAATTACAATACTTACATTCGGCTGGAGACGGCAGCAAGAAAATAGAAAAATAATTTTCCCACGGTTATTAGGATAATTCACATGGTAAATTTATTGTGTATGTATGTTTGCCTTGTGCTATATTTTGTGTAAATAAATGTTTTATTTTTTCAATTGATTAAAAAAAAATGTCACAGCAAAAAAAGTTTATTAATCATGTGGGTTTTTGATGCTTGAATAATCCGTGTTAAAGGTGAAAAAAATAATGATATTGAATTACCCACTTAATTCTGCCCCAATAAGAAACAGATTTCCCAACTTTTAATTATTAAAGAATTCGAACGTTAAGAAAGTTTTAAATAAAATCGAAAAAGAAAGTGTAATGCAATGTGAAACAGAGGAAATCACACTTAAGTGATGTAAGTGCACAAAATAAATATTAAAATTTGCTTTCATGACAACATAAACAAAAAATCACTCTTGAGTAAGGAAAATGAAGGAACAGAGTTCAGCATCTTGTGGTTCTGTAGTTCAAGAGCAGCCAGTGGGAGCCACGTCTTTATCTGACAATGCTGGGTCTTCTAGCCGAGACCAGGCTATTCCACAGAGGAATCTCAGGGCTGGCAGCCTCAGTGTGACCTCCAGCAGAACAATGCTGGGTCTCCAAGCCAAAACCAGGCTATTCCACAGAGGAGTCTCAGGGCTGGCAGCCTCAGTGTGACCTCCAGCAGAACAATGCTGGGTCTCCAAGCCGAGACCAGGTTATTCCAGAGGAATCTCAGGGCTGGCAGCCTCAGTGTGACCTCCAGCAGAACAATGCTGGGTCTCCAAGCCGAGACCAGGCTATTCCAGAGGAATCTCAGGGCTGGCAGCCTCAGTGTGCCCTCCAGCAGAACAATGCTGGGTCTCCAAGCCGAGACCAGGCTATTCCAGAGGAATCTCAGGGCTGGCAGCATCAGTGTGACCTCCAGCAGAACAATGCTGGGTCTTCAAGCCGAGACCAGGCTATTCCAGAGGAGTCTCAGGGCTGGCAGCCTCAGTGTGACCTCCAGCAGAACAATGCTGAGTCTTCTAGCCGAGGCCAGGCTATTCCACAGAGGAGTCTCAGGGCTGACAGCCTCAGTGTGACCTCCAGCAGAACAATGCTGGGTCTTCTAGCCGAGACCAGGCTATTCCAGAGGAGTCTCAGGGCTGGCAGCCTCAGTGTGACCTCCAGCAGAACAATGCTGGGTCTTCTAGCCGAGACCAGGCTATTCCAGAGGAGTCTCAGGGCTGGCAGCCTCAGTGTGACCTCCAGTAGAACAATGCTGGGTCTTCTAGCCGAGACCAGGCTATTCCAGAGGAGTCTCAGGGCTGGCAGCCTCAGTGTGACCTCCAGCAGAACAATGCTGGGTCTTCTAGCCGAGACCAGGCTATTCCAGAGGAGTCTCAGGGCTGGCAGCCTCAGTGTGCCCTCCAGCAGAACAATGCTGGGTCTTCTAGCCGAGACCAGGCTACTCCAGAGGAGTCTCAGGGCTGGCAGCCTCAGTGTGACCTCCAGTAGATGGAGCTTCCTTGCTGTTGTTGTTCATGCAGGGCAGGACTGATGTGACCTAGCAAAAGAAACTTTTCCTTTAGCCCCCACTGTTAACTCTCTGCACTGCAGTTGGCCAAAGTGAGCCAACACTCCCACCTTGTGCTGTTGCATGATGGGGCTGTAATGGGGTGGAATCTCCAGGTCAGTCCTGATTGGCTGTTTACTAATGCTGCTGAATCTGGACGCACCGGTGGTTGCCTGGGTTTCAGTGTCAGGAATCTCTAATGCAGGGAAATGACACATTCAGACACAAAAAGGACTAGCAAAGGGTTTCGATACATATGAAATATAGGCAGGGAGGGAACTCACGTTGTTTTACTTTGGCAAAGCTTTTTGGTTCGCGCTTTCGGGTCTGAATCCCATCCTTTCTCATAGCCAAGGGTCGTGGGACCTAGAAGCAAATCAAATAAGGGGTGAGACTCTAACATACACCACTTTCTAGGTTACATAATCAAGGCTCTCCTCAATATACAGTATATTTAAAATATACAGGTCAAAAATAGCTTTAAAAATGCATTTTTCTTTGTTAATATATTTTTTATGAAATTGTTGGGTCATTGATTCATATTGGGATTTATATATTTCGGGACTAACCCCATGGAGCTTTGTGTAGAGGCCACAAGCATTGCAGACAGTGTTCCCCTCAGCACTGCGGCGCCACAGTGTGGTCATGCTGGTATGGCAGTTAGTGCAGAAGAGTCCTGTTCTTCGTGAGGCAGCCTAACGAACATTCAGACAATCCAAAGTCCAAGGTCGTCCAAGGTCATGCTATCGTTATATAATGCAAAAAAAGGATCATGCATTCATAAATGTATCCTGCGTGGAAGGGTGCTTTACACTTACCGGGAGCCTCTGAGGCTTGGTGAGGGGCTGGTTGATGCCGTTTATCTTGTGGTAGAGGCCAAAGGCATTGCATAGGTAATGTCCCGTCCCATCACGACGCCACAGGGGGGTGGACATGGCCCCACAGTTCACACATTCACGCCCATCTGCAAAATCAGCAAACTATTTTGAAAAAACAGTTAAACACTTATTAGCCAATAAAGCAGCTTTTAGTAGGAGTAATAGTAAACGCTGAGTAATAGCAATAACATTGCTAATAAATGTTATTGCATCCAGACACGTAGCTACGTAGTAAAATAACGGCTAGGAGCCCCCCTCCAGCGAAATAATTTTTTATTACCAATCAGGCGCATAGTTCACTGGCAAAATTATGAGTTTGAACCCCTCTCAAAATTTACTTCAGCCCGCCGAAGTGGAGAAATACTTGAACGGGAACCCCTCCCATTGGTAAAAAAGTCAGCAAAATCTACTGAGGGTTACTCGGTGGCAAGATCACTTTGCTGACCATGGGGCCTGAACCAGCAGCCTTCCAGTCACAGGCAGAGAGGGAGCCATGCATCACCCTCATGTTTTTAGCATATGAGCAAATGTTTTAAAATTACAAGCATTTTCAGCAGTAATGGGTGCACACAAGCGGAAGTCAGCTGTAATGTGAAACTCCTGTCCCAGAAAATGAAAACTGTCCCACAGCTCAGAAGGTCAAGGAAAAGTTAATGGCACATTTCAGTACTCCGGGATTGCATTGCCTTCAAACGGTGATATAAATCTGGACAGTCCAGAAAAATTCAATTGTTTGTCAGGAACCATCCATATCACTGACTCATAATGTCAGATTGAGTGATGTTATATTAACCCACAATAAATAAGACATTGATGGCCTCGTTCAGCACCACGGAGAGAGAACCTCGGTTCACTTTGACAGGAAACAGTTCACTATAATTATCGTTTTTGTCAGACAGGTACAATTTTATCATTTCCTAGCTGGTAATCCAAAAGTGTAATTTGCATAATCAAATCAAAATATCTTTATATGTTCATAACAATACCAATATCTTGTATAGTTCTTATTGATATAGGAATATGGCACCCCATCCAGGCTGCACCCCAGCCTTGTGTGCTATGCTGTCTGGGATTGGCTCCAGGACCTGTAAGATCACATACTGGTAAATGGATGGGTGCAGATATATATATGGGAAGAAAATGGAGTTCGTGCCTGTTTTCTGTTGCCACACCCCTCTGGACTAGACTGGGCCACTCAGCAGAATATGCCACTCAATGCATGTAGTACCTGTGAAAGGCTTTTCGCCAAGCCAGTAGATTGCAGGCACACTGGATTTATTACATGCACAGGCCTAATAAAATGAAATACCCAAACTGCAAAATTTACTTTTCCCAAAATATTTATGATGCAACATTTTTTCAACCTACCAGGTATTCATCTTCCGAATTCTAGCATTATGTTTAAGCAATTACTGTTTAGTTTGCAGTGTTTAAGTATATCATAATGTAGTTCCTTTTCAGCTGAATACAAACACTGAAAGCTAGTTAGCTTTTTTTGGGGGAATTCGTATTCTTATCACCCAATGCATAGCCAAATTTGCTAGCGTGCGACCTATTACAAGCAGAGACTTTGAAAATATCGCGCAAATTGAACTGGTCAAACTGTGCATGATTCACTCCTTTAAATTTTGATACAAAATGGACATTTTCTTGCATGAAAAGAGTCTGTGATTCGTAATGAGAAACAAAAGAATTTCAAGAATTTGACCTAGCTGAGAAACTTAATTTCGCAAATAAAGTTAACAACACAACAATACATACTATCAATGTAACACAAGCGGCTGGCGTTATCTTTCAAAGACAGCTCTGACAGACAAAGAAAAAACATCAAGTATAGGCTACGTGTCATTTTAATGTTTCCGCGCTGAGTTGGAAATTCTACTTTAATCAAGAATAAGTTTTGGAAAGAAAATAATCCAACACAGAACAGATCGCAACACTGCAAGTTAACTCCATAAATATATAACTTTTATTTAACCTGTTAAAGTTAATGTAATACAATAGATAATGTGCTGATCATCTTATGTTATTACAAAATGATGCAATGAAGTTGCATACCTGCTAATGTATCTAGACTGAACATTACAGATAGATAGATAGATAGACAAGACAGACAGACTGACTTACCGTGTTTCCCCAAAAATAAGATCTACCCTGAAATTAAGCCCTAGTTACTATACCATGGATTGTACGGTAACTAGAATGAGATGCGATTATATATAAACAGGAAATATTATTTATTTATTTAATATTTTAATAAATGTATACACGGTAGATTTTTGTTCATAAATGTACCGTTAGATTGTTTACATTGAAAGATACGGTTAGAAGATGACATGATGTCTGTATTTGAATAAATGTGAATTTTTGTTCATGAATACCAGTAAATGCACTGTAGTTTGTTGTACATGGGACATTAAGACATGCCCTGAAAATAAACCCTAACGCGGCTTTTGCAGCAAAAATTTATATAAGACCCTGTCTTATTTTCGGGGAAACACGGTAGTATAAATTAATATGAAAACATACAAAAATATACTCAGTTTGAGCCAGTAATTAAAATGTCATAGCTTTAATAACTGGATCATAACTTAAAACATACTTTAGGGAGTTTAAATAATAACCTTAACTCTATGTCTAATGAATAATAAATTATCATTATTTATGCAGACCTACACTCACCTAAAGGATTATTAGGAACACCATACTAATACGGTGTTTGACCCCCTTTCGCCTCCAGAACTGCCTTAATTCTACGTGGCATTGATTCATGAAGGTGCTGAAAGCATTCTTTAGAAAGGTTGGGCAATATTGATAGGATAGCATCTTGCAGTTGATGGAGATTTGTGGGATGCACATTCAGGGCACAAAGCTCCCGTTCCACCACATCCCAAAGATACTCTATTGGGTTGAGATCTGGTGACTGTGGGGGCCATTGTAGTACAGTGAACTCATTGTCATGTTCAAGAAACCAATTTGAAATGATTCGAGCTTTGTGACATGGTGCATTATCCTGCTGGAAGTAGCCATCAGAGGATGGGTACATGGTGGTCATAAAGGGATGGACATGGTCAGAAACAATGCTCAGGTAGGCCGTGGCATTTAAACGATGCCCAATTGGCACTAAGGGGCCTAAAGTGTGCCAAGAAAACATCGCCCACACCATTACACCACCACCACCAGCCTGCACAGTGGTAACAAGGCATGATGGATCCATGTTCTCATTCTGTTTACGCCAAATTCTGACTCTACCATTTGAATGTCTCAACAGAAATCGAGACTCAACAGACCAGGCAACATTTTTCCAGTCTTCAACTGTCCAATTTTGGTGAGCTCGTGCAAATTGTAGCCTCTTTTTCCTATTTGTAGTGGAGTTGAGTGGTACCCGGTGGGGTCTTAAGAACATAAGAACATAAGAACATAAGAACTATACAAACGAGAGGAGGCCATTCGGCCCATCGAGCTCGCTTGGGGAGAACTTAACTAATAGCTCAGAGTTGTTAAAATCTTATCTAGCTCTGATTTAAAGGAACCCAAGGATTCAGCTTGCACTACCTTATCAGGAAGACTATTCCATACTCTGACTACACGCTGTGTAAAGAAGTGCTTCCTTAAATCCAGTTTGAAATGTTCTCCCGCTAATTTCCACCTATGGCCACGAGTTCTTGTATTTGAACTAATGCTGAAGTAACTATTCGGTTGAACAGCATCCAAACCTGTTAGAATCTTATAGACCTGGATCATGTCCCCCCTCAGTCTCCTTTGCTTGAGGCTGAACAGATTTAGCTCAAATAACCTTTCCTCGTATGACATTCCTCTAAGACCAGGAATCATTCTTGTGGCCCTACGCTGCACCTTTTCTAAGGCCGCTATGTCCTTTTTAAGATATGGTGACCAAACCTGTACACAATATTCTAGGTGAGGTCTCACCAAGGAATTGTATAATCTTAGCATTACCTCCCTTGACTTAAACTCCACACACCTGGAGATGTACCCCAACATCCTATTGGCCTTTTTTATTGCTTCCCCACACTGGCGAGAATGAGACATGGAAGCATCAACATACACACCAAGGTCTTTCTCATAATCAGCTACCTTTATTTCAGTAGGTCCCATAAAATACCTGTACTTTATATTTCTGCTCCCTACATGGAGTACCTTACATTTGTCTATGTTAAATTTCATCTGCCAGGTGTCAGCCCAGTCACTAATTAAATTAAGATCCCGCTGTAGCTGCTGAGCCGCTAGTTCAGTATCTGCTACACCACCCACCTTGGTGTCATCTGCAAATTTCACCAGTTTACTGTATATATTGGTGTCTATATCATTTATGTAAATTAGGAACAAAAGTGGTCCTAAAATTGAACCCTGCGGTACCCCACTATGAACGCAGGCCCACTGTGACATCGAGCCTCTTATAACTACTCGCTGCTTCCTATCCGTTAACCAGTTATCAATCCAAGTCGCTACAGTTCCTAAAATACCTGTCGCTTTGAGTTTAAGTGAGAGCCTCTTGTGGGGAACAACATCAAAAGCCTTTTGGAAATCTAAATAGATGACATCATAGGCCTTCTTATCATCAACTTCCTGAGTAGCTTCCTCAAAAAACTCCAACAGATTTGTTAAACAGGATCTACCTCTCCTAAATCCATGCTGGCTATCCCTCAAAATGTTATTTGAGTCCAGGTAATCTACCATTTTCTCTTTGATTATAGCCTCCATAACTTTACCAGTTATACAAGTTAGACTGATTGGCCTATAGTTTGACAAATTACTTCTATCCCCTTTTTTGAAAATGGGCGTTATGTTGGCATGCTTCCAATCAGAAGGTACCACACCTTCAGATAAGGATTTTTGAAACAGTAATGTTAAGGGTCGGCAAATAATATCCCTCATCTCTTTTAACACTATAGGTAAGATGCCATCAGGGCCCTGTGATTTATTTATTTATTTATAGCTTAGCTAGGCTTTGCAAAACATCAGCTTCAGTTATATATATATTAGTTATAGACGATGTTGAATTAGTAATAAGAACTGGTAAGTTACTAGTGTCCTCGACAGTGAATACCCGTGCAAAACTATCATTGAACTCATTTACTATGTCAATGTCGTTTTCAATTATAAGACCCTTACTATCCTGCAGATTAGTAATTTCAGCTTTTAGAGCTCTTTTAGAGTTAAAATACTGGAAGAAACTTTTAACGTCATCCTTAGCCTCCAATGCGATCTTCCTTTCGACATTCCTTTTAGCTCGTCTAATGTCATTTTTTAATTCAGCCTGTAGATTTAGATACTCTTGCTTTATTATGTCATCATCAGTTATTTTCCATCTCTGGAACAAAGCCCTTTTCCTCCTTACTTTATACTTTATGTCCCTATTAAACCACCTAGGTTGCAATTTCCTAGATTTATTCTTGCTAGAAACAGGTATGAAGTCCTCTTGTACTTGCAATAATGTGCTTTTAAAAAATTCCCATGCCTCTTCAACAGTTTTGTTATTTAACTCCATCCAGTTCACGGTTTCTAGTTTTAATCCCATACAATTGAAGTTAGCCTTCCTAACATTATATATTTTTGATTTGGACTTTGCTCTTCGGGCACTAAACTTAACCTCAAATTTAACCATGTTATGATCGCTACTGTCAAGTGGTTCTAAAACATCTAATTTACCAATCCTGTCCTGGTTATTAGACAAAACAAGATCAAGAATGGCATCTCCCCTGGTAGGGGTGTTAACAAACTGAGTAAAAAAACAATCCTGTACTAATTCCACCATCTCAAGTTCATTTTCAGAAGAGCCAGCAACAATGTCCCACTGTATCCCCGGTAGATTAAAATCACCCATAACTACCACATCATTTTTATTGCTCATAATCCTAATATCACTGTATAACAATCTGCTTTCCTCAGCAGCTACATTGGGTGCTCTGTAACAAACACCGACAATTAGGCTATTTGAGTTTGTAGCATCTAATTTTACCCATATAGCTTCCGTACTTTTACTTATATCAGTAAGCTCCCTTGCCTGCAAGATTTCCTTTACATATACTGCAACACCACCTCCCTTCTTACCTATACGGTCTTTACGGAACAATGTGTAACCATCCATATTATATTCTTGTCCATCCTTATCACTCAACCACGTTTCAGTTATTGCTATAATATCATAAGAGTCCGATGAGATAAGAGCCTCTAAATCATGAATTTTATTCCTAATACTCCTGGCGTTTAAATACAGACAACAAAGGGTAGGCTTATTACAGTGCCTACTTATAATATGATTTTTTTGGGCTTTCCGTTTCCCCCCAGTTACATACTTAACTAACCTCCCTGCCCCCCCAGTCCCTAGTTTAAACATTCCTCAACTACTCTACAAATACGCCTTCCCAGTACACTGGTTCCCCTCCGGTTCAGATGCAACCCATCCGGCTTGAACAGGTCCCACCTGTTCCAGAAGGTCCTCCAGTGCCCCATAAACCTAAACCCCTCTTTCCTACACCATCCTTTTAGCCACGCATTTAATCTCCTTATCTCAGCTAACTTAGCCTCACTTGCGCGTGGCACGGGGAGTATTTCGGAAAATACCACCATGGACGTTCTGCTTCTAAGCTTATTGGCAACTTCTATAAATTTATCCTGCAGAACAGCCCTTCTACCCTTGCCTATGTCGTTGGTGCCAACATGCACCACAACAACTGGATCCACCCCAGCTGGGGCCAAAAGCTTGTCCACACGATCTGGAAGGTCTCCTACCTGGGCACCAGGCAGGCAAGACACCGTACGGGACCCTCTATCACGCGTGCACACATAACTGTCTACTCCCCTAATAATTGAATCCCCCACTACCACAACCTCCCTCTTTCTGGGGGGAGGGGGCTCCTCAGTGCCCAAGGGCCCACCTGCTTCTTCTGCTGTTGTAGCCCATCCGCCTCAAGGTTCTGCGTGTTGTGGCTTCACAAATGCTTTGCTGCATACCTCGGTTTTAACGAGTGGTTATTTCAGTCAAAGTTGCTCTTCTATCAGCTTGAATCAGTCGGCCCATTCTCCTCTGACCTCTAGCATCAACAAGGCATTTTCGCCCACAGGACTGCCGCATACTGGATGTTTTTCCCTTTGCACACCATTCTTTGTAAACCCTAGATATGGTTGTGCGTGAAAATCCCAGTAACTGAGCAGATTGTGAAATATTCAGACCGGCCCGTCTGGCACCAACAACCATGCCACGCTCAAAATTGCTTAAATCACCTTTCTTTCCCAATCTGACATTCAGTTTGGAGTTCAGAAGATTGTCTTGACCAGGACCACACCCCTAAATGCATTGAAGCAACTGCCATGTGATTGGTTGATTAGATAATTGCATTAATGAGAAATTGAACAGGTGTTCCTAATAATCCTTTAGGTGAGTGTATATAATAACAAAAAATATGTAAACACATAAAATGCTATCCTGCTACGTGCTGAATATAGGGTGAATTAAGAAACTAAATGGGCCTAACGAGGTATGTAACCTCTTAATATAATAAAGTAAATTTAACAAATTTAAACTTATTTGAAATAATTCAAAAATGATTATTATTTGAAATAATTTTCTTCGTAACAATGCCCTTTTAATGAGCGAGCTATTCTTCAATTTATTGGCATAAAAATTACAAATATTTTGCTACACAGGCATTGTACTGTATGAAA
The DNA here is from genome assembly GCF_048594095.1 of Paramormyrops kingsleyae. NCBI lineage: Eukaryota > Metazoa > Chordata > Actinopteri > Osteoglossiformes > Mormyridae > Paramormyrops > Paramormyrops kingsleyae. The sequence continues at coordinate 112,763 of NC_132810.1, forward strand.
TATAAACCCTAAACCCATCAACTGCAAAAAGCAGTGATTATCTTAACCTCCTTGCAGAATAATCCAAAACGCTATGCTGAAGACCGGTCTTCCACGTATTAATCAACCTGAACTGTCGGTCGGACGAGATGTTTCCCACATATTTGAAGAAATTCATTATTTTATAGTATTTCATATTTATATTGATTGCATTAAAGGTGATATTTCTACTCTGTTGGCAAAGTATAAATTAGTGACATTGACTTTTTGTACAGATAGTCTGTAATTGCTTTCCACAGAAAAAGCTTCTGACAGTATTTTGCAGAAATATTTGAAAATACTATTTTCCTACTGAATCAGATCGAACAGTGCATAGGTTAAGGTAGTAAACGAATCTTGTTTTCAACAAATCTCTGATATTTTATTTGCCCAACAATTTGCATGTTCTTCGATCGGAAAAAATACTTAGGCTTAAAATTTCAATCTTAAAAGGTCTGCAATGAGTTACAATATAATTTATTCCTCACCTAAACTGAAGTGTCTCGTCGCGCTCTCGGGTCCCGCAGAGGAGGGTAGGCTGTTCATTACTGTGGCGTCGTAGGTAGGTGCGGACCAGGAGGTCCCAGTCCTGGAATTCACATACGATGGGTATACAGTATGGTAAGATTCTCCAAATAATCCATGATCATGGCTCCAAGCAACGTTAGCTGCAGGATCCCTGTTGTTTTTTGCATTGTCGTTGTTTGTGACGTTAATTAAATTAGTATGTCGTTGACTGTACATGTATGTTGCATCCTTAGGTCCAGAGGTGACAGAACAAGCCGGAAAGGCGAAGCGAGGTGAGTGTTGCGGACTTTTCTCACGAGGCGGTGCGATGGTGTTGGTACCCGCCTGGATCCAGGCATAATGGCTGGACACCGAGTTGCTTTGCCGAGGGTCTGATGCCGTTTGTAAGTACGGCAACACCGAAAACATTAGGGGTGCGTCAGTGTTTGGCACGCAAACGGCTGGTGTGACCGCGGGGTTGTGCAGGAAAGTTGCCTCATAAGACGAGCATCCATAGTTGGTTGTCATCGCTGTGTCTTGATACTTATCCTCGCCTGAGAGATAAACATTGGCACTGACACTAATTATTGTTATATAGTTAATAGATTAATTAATTGATATTAATTGTAGATTTTTCCAGAAATCTTTAAGCTCTAGTCGTGTTTCAGCAGGCTCTACGGTATTTTCAGATATTCATTTAACCCATTTTGGACATCCACTCAATGGATACATGCTGGCAGGCACAACATCCTTTAAGTCCTTAATAATGTGAGAGTCTCTGGACCTAAACAGGCAAAGAGGATCCTCGACTTTTCCGCCAGCTATGAAGAAAAAAGGATTGGCAAGTGGGAGAACAAACACTTCTCTTCCTCTCCAAACCCATTCTCCACCCTCCAGTTTGTCTTCTGGTTATATGTGTTTTGCAATATAAAACCGTCCCATAAAATATAACTAAAGCTGACTTGTCAATAATAAATATACATCATTTGTCTCTTTTCTACAAAATGTGAGGGTGAAACTTAAAATTTTCCGTAATGTTCTACGCTGAGTTGCAAGAACAAACTTTACCAGTAAAATCTAAATTAATTCCTTTCCATTTACAAACATGATAAATGTGTTTTTAACTGTCTTTTAATACAGCAAAACCATAACTTAAAATAACTTAAAGTTAATTAGTTACAAGCAATACCTTACCACCAAGTATAGGCCTCTCTCTAAATTGTTGCTTCCAAAAGCAAATAGCAGTTTTTCTTCCTTTTATATGAAAAAAGTTATCATCTCATAATTATTTATGTAAATGCCAGCTGTCGAAGCCCATGACTGTAGTATGTCATTGTACAAAGGCATGTAAAAATGTAGGCCTATCATTAGAAACTGAAGGGGTGCACCCAACCAATTTCGCGAAGTGTTGGCTGAATCTGTCTAGTGTTTCTGTAGGCAGATCCAAACAGACCCAAACTACCAGCCTACTGCTAGGCAGCTTGTCTTCACATCATGTAACCGTTTATTTTCTTTCCTATGATCTGATACAGTCGTCTGACTCGTTTCTGCTTCTGACTTCGTGTGACTGAATCAGAGCTTAAAAACATGCCGAAGTGGCTCTCAGAGTCGACTTAATCATGACCACAAACATGCCGAAGTGGCCCTCAGAGTCGACTTAATCATGACCACAAACATGCCGAAGTGGCTCTCAGAGTCGACTTAATCATGACCACAAACATGCCGAAGTGGCTCTCAGAGTCGACTTAATCATGACCACTCGCCAGATGGCTTCATACGAGAGCATGTTCTTTTTAAAAAAAAATCAGACACATTTTTATACATATTTCCATTACTGCACTTACCATTATGCCCATTTTAATGACCTTCTTTCCCACTGGACACTTTAGTGTGAAACAAACGATTTGTGAATTACTTAAAGAAATGCTGAAGTAAAAAACAAAAAAAGTGCCATTTCACCTTGTGAAATATGAACATTTTCATTCTGATAAGTTTTGTGCAGCTACTATGCTAATTGAATGCTTTGCCAGGGGTATTTCACTGCTTGTCACGCCATTTGAACATAGGCTGCTGATGAAAGACAACATTTAGAATAATGGCAAATTATTAGTTAGTTCTAATATAAGAATATACTGTCTTTTGATAAAATCTGATTGCTGTCTCTTGGTAGCTAGACGTGATTAATGCTCTTTCCTTCAGTAAGTTTTGAAAGATCCTTTCCAATATATCTTTAGCTGGACAATTAAATAACATTGTAATACACTGACAGCATAGCTACAGATGGTTTGGTCTTAAAGAGATGCTCTTAAAACTTCCTGGAAGTTTTGAGTAAGGTGCTGTTGACGATATCATGTTTATTTCTCATGGACAGACTTGAAAGGACAAAGTACTCGCAAGCTTAATATGCTGAGGAACTGGCAGTTGAGCAGGATTGGGCCGTCGCTTGTTGGTGCCTTGCTGACAGGCTATGATGGAGACCAGACTACTAGGTCTTTGGTTCTTATCTTATATAAACAGTTTGTAATGCTGTTTCTCCACAGCTGATTAATGCTCCGACCACTGACATTGACTAAATTAATGAGGTGTTGTGTAACGGATAGGAGTAAATAGAGGGTATCTTGAAGGGTGTGTGTTTGCACATCTCACTTTAGCTGATAGTTCCTTTTCATTTCATATTTATACCTCTGATATTATTTTGGGTCCCAGCCTGGCATCAAAGCTTAGGGGTAATTTACACCTTCTGTGGAAATGCTTCACAATCAAGATACTATCCGTATTCAAAGCTGCTTGTGTTGTAGTAATGCAAAAAATGGCAACAATCCGAACTTTTCCCAACCAGAAAGCATGGATAGACTCGACTGTTTGTACAGCTCTCAAAGCACGGACCACTGCTTACAACACAGGACTCCCGTTGGGCGATATGTCAGGTTACAAGGCCGCTTCATATGGACTAAGAAAGGCTGTGAAAGCAGCTAAGAGGCGCCACAGAGTGGAGTCGCATTTCCAACACAGCGAGCCCTGGCGTATATGGGACGGGCTACGGACAATTACGGACTATAAACCCAGCACTGTGAGATGCACAAAACCGGAACCAGCTGACGACCTCAATGCTTTCTTCGTGCGTTTCGAGGCGCCTGCTATGGCAGCTAATCAGAGAGCTGCATCCGTCCCCGCTGCTGAACCGGCACCACTGACACTCTCTGAGCATGATGTGAGGAGAGCTCTGAGGGCCACTAACTGCAGGAAGGCAGCGGGACCAGATGGCATCCCGGGACGTGTACTGAAGGTATGTGCAGATCAGCTGGCCCTGGTTTTCACCAACATAATAAACATATTACTGCTGTTTTTTCAGGAGGGACACAACACAAGAAATCGCCTTGAAAAGATTCAGAACAATAGGACTCTTTGAGTGTTGTTTCTTATCTGTTTCTGGCCTGTGCACCCCCCCCCCCAGCTCCCCTTGCTGATGCGATTCCGGCTAAGGGCCCCCTTATCAAGGAAAACTGACATCAGGGCTGTGGATGGGAATGCAGGAGATGAACACTACCTTGGAAATACTGCTCCAAAAATGTTGACTGGTCTCCTAAACAATACAACACCAATATGCTGTCAGTCTCTGTGCATGGAAGCCTTTAATTACTCACTGGAATCGAATCATTTGGTTGAAAATCACTAACAGTAAAGACATTTTCTTTCACAAAGAATAATTGGAAACTAAAAAAATTTTAAACCCATAATGTTTTTACATGTCAATTACTATTCCCAGACTTCAGAAGACCTGACTTCACAAGGGATAGTTTCAAACTACTGTGACATATGTAATAGAGTCCTTAAATTAAATCAGGCTAGTTTCATATATTTTTCTGAAATATGAATGGAGCGACACTGAGATAATACACTAAACACAGAATTTAAAAAATGGGCACAATGATTATGAACTCACAAATTGCAGGTGGAGGTAAGAAATAACTACATTCGGCACCAAATGACAGAATTGGCAGAACAAGACAAACTAATTTCACACTGCAGTAACAATAAATGGGATGGCCTGCAGTGACACCTGCTGACCAAATGGGGAATAGACACATGGGACAGGGCCATGTAGGCAGGGACTGACAATATAGAGTATTTTACAGTTTCCAAAATTGGTGGATAATATGCAAAGTCTGCTACTGATTATTATAATTGCTTATTTCAAGATGAAGAATTAAATCATTTCTATTCAGTCTTAGAAGAAGACAACACAAGAAGAATTAAGAAACAGAGCTTAAACTATATCTACTTGTGTGTATTGTTGGGTGAATTACCACTGAGTTGGGTGCTAAAATGCTTATCATTACTTCAGTACTATTGCTGATGATGTTGTGGAGTGTCCTTGTTCCATCCACACAGGATATGTGGCTTCCCATTGTCCAAAGAGCTATGCATCAGTCTTACCCATATGCCATGGGCAATATAAAGGTCCCACCCAACTGGGCACTGATGGAATATAATACAAGAGTTTTTAAAGTGATGGGTGACTTTCATAATGAGTATTAAAAACACCACAGTCAAATTTCACCACAGTAGACACTTGACCATACAGGCCGTATGCGATAGCTTAATTCTTTATGTATTTTCTGCATAAAGATTATATATTCTATATATATATATTATATATATCTATATATGTATAATGTATAAGTTAATGTACTTTTTAGTTAGAAGTACAAATTTCCTACAACCACCTGCTTGTTTCTCAGCTGTAATGATGATAATAGGCAACAAATTAGCTATTGTGCTTGATTTGCCAGCGAAAATGTTGTTCTGAAATATTGCCACCATTTTGCCTATGAGGTCACTTGTTTTGTCTAGGAGGCTTATGTGTGAGCTCTGTTTCCCAGCCCTGGGACCTCAGCCAGCACTATATATATGCTCCACTTCAGCCCCTGTGAGATTGCCTGTGAGATATTTTGCACTACCAGTCATATACACTCACCTAAAGGATTATTAGGAACACCTGTTCAATTTCTCATTAATGCAATTATCTAATCAACCAATCACATGGCAGTTGCTTCAATGCATTTAGGGGTGTGGTCCTGGTCAAGACAATCTTCTGAACTCCAAACTGAATGTCAGATTGGGAAAGAAAGGTGATTTAAGCAATTTTGAGCGTGGCATGGTTGTTGGTGCCAGACGGGCCGGTCTGAATATTTCACAATCTGCTCAGTTACTGGGATTTTCACGCACAACCATATCTAGGGTTTACAAAGAATGGTGTGCAAAGGGAAAAACATCCAGTATGCGGCAGTCCTGTGGGCGAAAATGCCTTGTTGATGCTAGAGGTCAGAGGAGAATGGGCCGACTGATTCAAGCTGATAGAAGAGCAACTTTGACTGAAATAACCACTCGTTAAAACTGAGGTATGCAGCAAAGCATTTGTGAAGCCACAACACGCAGAACCTTGAGGCGGATGGGCTACAACAGCAGAAGACCTCAACTCCACTACAAATAGGAAAAAGAGGCTACAATTTGCACGAGCTCACCAAAATTGGACAGTTGAAGACTGGAAAAATGTTGCCTGGTCTGTTGAGTCTCGATTTCTGTTGAGACATTCAAATGGTAGAGTCAGAATTTGGCGTAAACAGAATGAGAACATGGATCCATCATGCCTTGTTACCACTGTGCAGGCTGGTGGTGGTGGTGTAATGGTGTGGGCGATGTTTTCTTGGCACACTTTAGGCCCCTTAGTGCCAATTGGGCATCGTTTAAATGCCACGGCCTACCTGAGCATTGTTTCTGACCATGTCCATCCCTTTATGACCACCATGTACCCATCCTCTGATGGCTACTTCCAGCAGGATAATGCACCATGTCACAAAGCTCGAATCATTTCAAATTGGTTTCTTGAACATGACAATGAGTTCACTGTACTACAATGGCCCCCACAGTCACCAGATCTCAACCCAATAGAGCATCTTTGGGATGTGGTGGAACGGGAGCTTTGTGCCCTGAATGTGCATCCCACAAATCTCCATCAACTGCAAGATGCTATCCTATCAATATTGCCCAACATTTCTAAAGAATGCTTTCAGCACCTTCATGAATCAATGCCACGTAGAATTAAGGCAGTTCTGAAGGCGAAAGGGGGTCAAACACCGTATTAGTATGGTGTTCCTAATAATCCTTTAGGTGAGTGTATTTCTAAAATGCCAGGAGCTATTCTGCCAGTAGCTCTTGAATCTGTCTTTATACCTGTACACACTCACAGACAGAACCTACCATTTTAGCATAAACGGTTCAAATTTTCACTAAAAGCTTTTGCTGATGCCCTGTTTTGGAAAATGGATGAATGGGTGCATGCATGCATGGAGGAATGGATGGATAGACAGACGGACAGACATCAGTTTTTTTGTTCAACCTTTTTTTGTCCTAAAACAGCTAAATAAAATGTCTCTATATTATATCATGGGTAGTGGTGACGTCACATGTAGCAGGGTGTGCAGGATATCTTGATAAATTGAGGTCTCCAGGCAGCACACCCCAGGAGGAGTAGGGGAAATAAAATGTGCAATTAGCCAAAGAAGGGGAGACTAGAGGCAGTGCAAACAGTTAGGTGAGTACAGTATGTAAGCTCTGATACATAAATTAAAATCTGATACACTGTGCCTTTAATCGAAAGTTGAAACGAATAGGTCACAAGCACCCTCAAACAATTTAACGTATTACTAAACATGAATTTTTCCTGGGGCGCGTTGTCTTTACTGACAGAGCACATCCTGAATCCATGTGGCTCAAGATGTAGAGACCGATCCGATAACAGCTTAACAGGGAGGGTAAGGAAAAGCCCGAAGCCTCAGATTTTGTGACGATTAGCAGAACGCTGGGGCACTGCCAACGCGAACTTCAAGCATTACTAAAACGTGTTATCATTCCAATGATAATCTTCGCAAAGTAATACAACATAAAAGATGCACACTGAAGATTAACGACCAATAAATATTCCTGTAAAACTTGCTCCTTTTTTGATAGCTAAGAATATGAGCTAACCAAATATATCAGTGTTATATGGATAAGTACAGTATGACGACATTTTTTATACTGATGAATTTGGGAGCTAAAATGTTGTGCACTGGGAACGTAAGCACATTTTCCTGATGGACTCAACGCAGGGGTGCCGGGTGGTCGAGTCGCTGCAAGAGCATCTGGCTGCAGACCTCCACCAGGAGGATCTCCACTAGAGGGACAGAAACACGTGAACTCCACAAGAGAGTCCGGACATGACGTTATGCAAACTTACGCCATGGAGGCAGTACCAGATATCACATGATCTCCACGCACAGCCTGGATTTGTCAGTGGGAGAGTGTTTAGCTTTGTCGAAAGAAAATAGTGGGTAGAACAAGCAACAACAGTAACATTTGACCGGTGATTTTTTTCTTCTTCTTCTCCAAATTTAGCTTTAAATTGAATGCTTAAGCTTAGACTGACTGTGTCTACTGAAAAAGAAAAAAAATATTTATAAATTTATAACTACATTTATAAATAATTGTCTTTTGCGCACAAGTTATTATTTGGAAGGAACAGGTTAGCTGCGTATAGCTGTCATGTTAATGTAAGAGGTTTATTTCAGCACGCTGTACTATGTTTGCTAGACCTGGCATTAGGGTACAATAACATACAATAGCCTTGCAGTTAATATTACCGGAAGGAGTAAATACAACGCTGCCGCGCACTACTTTGACATTAAGGCTGAGGTATATACAGTCCGTGTGAATGGTCGCGACAGAGGAGAAGCGCCAAGAACAATACTTTTTTTCTTCATTATCGGTAGTCAATAATAAAACAGGTATACACAGGTACAATAAATACAATAAATAGCTGTCAGTAATGACAAGAAATGTTAGGAGAACTTGGTGAGGCGAACAAATCAACAAACCGAGTAAAGTGGAAAACATAGTATATCTTGACGCAACCGAACCAAACATGAGTGTCAACAATATTAAAGATGCACAAAATACAGCCTGCGTGCAATAAATTGTGACCAAGTTATATAAGTTATGTAGTATTTTTGATTATTTGAATATGATTAGCAAATTGACTAAATTGAATATAGGGTTATGCATATTAATATTGACACTGATGTTTTGTTCGGTTGCGTTAAGACAGATTATGTTTGCAACTTTAATCGGTTTGCTGATTTGTTCACCTCACCGAGTTCAACTAACATTTTTTGATATTACTGATGTTATGCGATAAACATGGAAGCAGGCGAAGGAAGCCGTGAATATGCACAAAAGGGATTTATTTTCTGGGGTAACACACATCAAGACACGTGAAGTTAATGACTGGACTGGGGAAACGAACGGAAATGCGGACTAAATACACTGGACTAATGACAGCAATCAGAAACAGCCATAAAACACAGGGAATCCACATGAGGTTAACGAGGGGGGCGTGGCACAGGAGGATTGGCAGGATCGGGGCGTGACAACTGACACCTATTGCATTTACTGTACCTGTTTATCATAGTGTATCATTATGATTATTGTCATGTCGCTTCACCTCTGTTGCGACCATACACACAGACTGTATAATTCAGCCTTAATACCAAAGAAACAGTTTGCAGCATTAAAAAAATGGAGTTACTTGTTGACTGTAAATGAATGGCTCTCCAGTTCGATTTGTTTAGACGCTGAGACAGTTTTGGTAGACATAGTTTTCATATTACTCTCGGCCTCAAACACAGAGTAAATTATCATGTGCGCACAGAATAACTTGTGCGCACACGATTTAAAACCCTATGGGAATTCGGGGGCTCCGTATTAAAGTAAAAATTTCACACGTTCCAAAATAATAAAATTAACATATGCTATTAACGTCCCTTCTTGTAGAATTAAAATACATTATTAACGTCCGTTTCCAATGTTAAATATAATTTAAATCGATCACCAAAATAATAAGTGTATACTTTAAAAGACTAGATTTCTGTTCGTTCGAGTTAAAGTCTGGGTTGTGTGTGAGGGTTATGTGATATCTGGTACCACCTCCATGGCATGTTTGCATAACGTCATGTCCGGATTCGCTAGTGGAGATCACGTGCTTCCGTTCCTCTAGTGGAGATCCTCCTGGTGGAGGTCTGCAGCCAGACCCTTCTCAGTCGCTGCAGTTGATGAAAATCAAAGTTAACGACAGAAATATAATCAAGCTTGTGAAAGTGTAGCGGTCGTCAGACGGTTGCGAAAGAATCACAGCCACATCCGGTTCGTTTCAGCAACGATGATTTACTGTTAACATCTGTTAACAGATAGAACGGTGATTGCACTCCAAAGCAACATATGCTCTCTTTTCCAGCAACTCGATTCCCAAGCAGCTTCCGCCGTACATTTTTAAAAGACAAAAAAAATTATAAACCAGAATATATTATAAAGACTAAAAGACTAGATGAACAAAACAATGAAATAAAGTTATATTTAAGACAACATTGTTTAACATAATTAACCGATTAGACAATTTTTAATATCAATAAAAGAAAAGAGAAAAGGACCCAACCTGTTAACGGTGATTGCACTCCAAAGCAACATATGCTCTCTTTTCCAGCTTAGGCCGCAACAGCCAAACAAAAAAAAGAAAATACACATTTATCAACTTTCCAAACAAGTACTCTTACAATAAAACATATGAATCATGAGTTAAAAGTAACAGAAATTATATCCTTATAAAATAAAGTAAAAAGGAACAATTACAAATTAATTTAAAAACCAAGAGAGCAAAGAGAAACATATCTTACCAACTCGATTCCCAAGCAGCTTCTGCCCGGGAATCAGCGAGATGGCTTAAGGTGCGCTGCTCAGAAAAGTGCCCCACCCGCAACAATATACAAAAAGGAACCTTTTATAAATTTGTCAATAAAACAAATGCCCTCTTATGACCAATACTACTTATAATAAAATAAACATAATTTATATGCACAAAACTAAATTGTTCACTAAAATAATAATAATAATAATAAAAATAAATGAAAAAGTTTTATAGAAGTTCAATAATATATTAACTAACTCGGCTACAAAAGCAAGACAGTCCAAACAAGAAATCGGAGTGAGTTTCATATTTGTAAAAACTGTAAAATGTAACTGCGATGATTGCATTAGTAACTTATCGGTTTTCAAAGTTGTCTTTTGCTTCAAAATACTTATAATCTATTGTAAGTAATACTTGGTGGTCATTAAGGTCAAATGCATCTGCCCCCCCTAACAGAACGACTGGCCCCAGTCTGCCCCTCAGTTGAAATGGTCTCGAACCGCCACTGCATGGTGAGTGCATGGTGACGATGGGTTTGAGGAGCAGTACCGAAGGTAAAGAGCTGCTGCTTTAACTCCAAAAGGGTGACGTCGGACTATTGACGGAAGCAGAGGAGACATACTGCAGAAAATGTCCACGACTGGGATTAACGGTGAAAATATCATCTGTGAATTTTTATCATGAAAGAGCATACGAACGCCCAAGATATGCAGACAGCAGATCGCAAGGTGCGCTGGACTGCCTGGTGCCAAGTTATTCTTTTCGGGTGGACTGTAGTGATTATCCTGGCTGAGAGAACCGCACGTAAGTGTTCCTTCTAGGCTTCTACAGAAAATAAAGCATTAAACTCAGATTGCCAGCGGACTGTGTTAAATTCCAGGTAGTTTAATGTACTGTTCTATTCATATTATTGGTCTATTCCACACATTTTACAGCTTGTGAAAATAGACTTGTGAAATGATTCATATCAACGTGACCACACGTTGATATGAATATTTTAAATTGTAGAATCTAACTCACAGATTTAAATGCGCGATAAAAATGTGTATTCACGGGGAGTTGCAAAATTGTACGTTTTGAAAGCGCAATGCGTCGTAATGCTAAATGAGTGCTTTTTTGGATTCTTGGCAATGTGATGGCGCAAGGGGCGTTCCCTGCCGTCTTTTCTCACGGATGCTGTACATCTGCACAGATAGCGGACGAGGCTCTAAAACAGTCTGTGCAAATGGTGCATTGACAAGAGAGTGCTCACATACCATCAAGTTAATCATTGTCAGAATAGGAAAATCGTCGTTTTTTTAAAAAAAAAATATATTACTGTTTACATATTTATTAATATATAATAGTGTAATGTGTCGGTGTTTTAAAAGACTTAACACTGCCAGGAGAATTTAAGAAATCTACATATCATTTAAAATAACATAAATTATTCATATGTCTATATATGGCCAAAGTGCTGCGTGAACGTTACAGTTTGTTTATTCTCTTTTTTGTTGAAGCAAATCATTAACCGCCCAGAAATGTTGCAGTACTTTGTTGTTACAAGCTATCTGTGAAAACAATACAAATGACCTATGACTGAGCAAAATCCAAACCTCTGAGCATATATTATCTTGCCAGAACAATACTGGATTTAGTTTGCTAAAATGCTAAATATTATGCGATGGATTCAGTTTATTGCATAGAAACATCATATTCTTGGAAAAACAGCAGAAATGTGATGCAATTTTCCTTGCAAACTGGACAATGAACTGGCATCCTTATAATAAGAAGTAGATACTGAATCCCAGCAACTGAAATCAGCACACAGAACCACCATCAAAAATATGGAGATACAGTCTAGAATTACAGATCAAATCACAGGAGCAGAAAAATTATATATAGATCTAACAATACATTTTCCATAACCACTATAGTATATTTTCCATAACCACATATTCAGTAAAAGGTCACAGTAATCCTGGAGCCTAACCCTTGAAGCACAAAGCAGAGGACAGCCTGAATGGAATGACAGTCTGTGACAGGGAAGCAGGGCCAGCCGCCCTATAGGTGACATGGGCGATCATCTAGGGCAACATTTGATTAGGGGATGCAAAAGAGAGAGTGAAAAAATCAGAGGAAATATCTCCGGTTGTGTTTTGCAACATTGCAGTTACTTACATTAGTTTTAATAGTTCACTACTGTATGGGAGCTAACTAGTTAGCAGCCAGACACCCTGTGCTACTGGAATGTGTTTAATATAAATGAACTGACAGAATTTGTTTTCTGCGGCTCTAGGAGGGGGTTCGCTCAGCAAAATCTTGCCTAGAGCAGCAGAACTCCCAGGGCCGTCCCTGCAGGGAACACACACAGCTGGACTACATACACAATATATATGCGGTATAACCAGGGGTGAGGTGCTAAGCGTGCAGTTATACACACATTTAGGGTGAAGTTTAGCACACTATTAGCATATTAGCAACATGCTCTGCATTTTTGCATAATATAGTACTCTGTGGTACTTGATATAATATATTATTTACTGGCTCTTTCTATTAATTGAGAAAAGTTTGATTTTTACAGATGGGACTATTTTTGCTGTACGTCAAGTCAAGTCAAGTCAAGTCAAGTGGGCTTCATTGTCACACCACCCATATTCAGGTTTAACATTCCAAAATTCCTCCATGGCTACATACATATAGCAAGTGGGGGGGGGGGGTCCACAATCTTTAAAGTGCAAACAAAACATGACAGTATGAAACGAGAGAGTGGATACAAGGGTTTGTATACATGATGCATTTTTGTCTCTCTGTTGCTAATACTTTATAACAAAGATCATTTTAATGACCCCGAAGCTAAAAATGACATTGTTTTGTCTTTTGATAGTGATCTACTGTGTGGTGTACTACCTATGGCACACCCACTTTAAGAGGGCTGTGCTGACCTTTGGCCTGGTTGTACCTGGGACAGTGGTTCAAGTGCTGAGTTTCAAGTGGTATCGTGAAGATGGAGCCCAGCAGAAGTGTTGCCTTCGCTTCGTACACATCCTGCACCTTGGTATCTTCAAAAGGTCAGCTCGACTGTCCTCTGCTTCTAACCACTGTGCGATGGCCAGCTGCAGAAAAGCTGCATCCACTATGCAACCGTAAGGCATGTCTCTGGTTTGCCCCCTGTTGGCAGGCTGTGGGACTGCATGTGGTGTCTGTGGCATTCGCCAGAGTCAGGAGATGGGCTTAGTGCCATTGTAATGCAGCAGGCTGATGTTTCCGCCCTCCGTCTGTTAGAGGCACTGTTGCTAACCCTTCCACAGACTGTTCTGCAAACCTACATCCTCCTCACCACTGATGAAGGAATTCTTTCCCCAGGTATGTAGTTCACTATTAAATACTTTACATTTCACATTTAGGATGACTTACACTAGAGGGAGGGGTTACAATTTATGTGTGACTTTTGGGATTCAAACCCACAACCTTTGTGTTGTTAGTGGAATGCTCCATGTCATAGTGTAAAAGTTATAAAACTAGGAAGTACTGTGCTTAAAATATGTTAAAAAAAATATATAAAAGTGCTGAGGAAAAGCTTCAATCAAGTGACATCCCAGAATGTTAGTCCTGTTATTTGGGACTGAGATTGCATACTTCCAATGATACTTTAAAACCATAGATTGTTTAAATTTGTTAATTAAAGAACTGGTATCTCTGGGTAGCCAGACGTTCCTTGAGTGTTAACGTTTCACATTAGTGCCTATTAGTGCCTATTAGGCATTCAGTCATCGTACGTCATCCACCCAGAAGTGGTTGTCCAGTGCAGGGTTGTGATGTTTTGGAAACAAAGATGTAGCAGTATTAATTAAGATTAACATTACTAATCCTGTAACTATGACCAAGATAAGCAGTTTATATTACTGATATAAAATACCCTCCATTTCTTAGTGTTGGACTACTTACACTATACAATAGCTAATTTTGTAATATGTAATATGTAATATGTCTAAAAATGATCTTCGATACTTTACCACAGACACTGTATCATTCATGTCCTGTGTAAATTATTTGTAAATGCCGGATGAATCACTTGTAAAGATCTTCTATTATAAACACTGGATGAATCACTCACAAAGATCTTCTTTCCACAAAAAAACTGAACATCAATAGATATGAAGTTAAAAAACTGTTGCAATATGCTTCCATTTGTCAGCATACATATGCAGCACTTTTGCACTGTTATTGTATGCAGACTTGTTGACTTCTCATCTCCTGAAAACAAAGCAATTATATCCTTCCTAAGGGTCATACCCGCATACGTGTGCCATCTGTGTCTCGGTGCTGCCCCCTTTCTGCAGTGTTCGTGTGCTGCACGCTCTGCCTGCTTTCCACTTCCTGGGCGCTTGTGCTGTATAGCCGAGCCTGCTCCCTGGTCCGGCCTGGGCACCTGCCCATGCCTCCCGCCGCCCTGCTCTGCCAGCTGCTGTGGAGGGCGAGCATGCTGGGTGCCCGGATAGCCAGCCTCATGTTCTTCATGAGGGTCTTCTGTGGATGGATCTGTGGCGTTATAGGTGAGGCCAAGTGTCACCTCTTTCTGCACGCGCTATGGTGGTGAAGAGCAATTTAAATATAAGACTTAATGGTGTAATATCCAGCATTAGATATTTTAAATGGTGTGGCCCTGTGAGTTAGGACTCTGTACCCATGATCCTAAAGTCGCCAGTTAAAATCTTGCAGTCTGCAGAGTGATGTCACTGTTGGGCCCTTGAGCAAGGCCCTTAACCCCAATTGCTCCAGGGACACTGGCCAGCCCTGTTCTCTTGTCCTCACTTGCAATGGATAAAAGAATCTGCCAAATTAATGTAGTGTAAATTAATGAAAGTAAATAAAACATCAGTTTAAGTAAATTTTAGTCATTAGTAGGTACTGGTACGTGAGAGACACTCTAGTTCAGTGCTTGAAGTTGATGACCTTTATTTTTTTTAATTGCATGATACCTTGTTAGATATGGGAGAAAGTGTGTTTTTTAGGAAGTGGGTTAAATAAGGCGGCAAGGCCCTCTGCTCACCTGTACCCAGTTAAGTTTAGTTTAGAAAGTTAGTTTTGGCTTTGAGAGGGAATGAGACAGACTGGGAGCAATGGCCCGGATCTCGGGGGTTTCTTGTTTCTGTATCTTTTGATGGAGGGTAAAGCAGTTATTTTTGTGTGTTTGCTCTGTTTGCCTACCCGCTTCTGTGCTCAGGGTGCGATTAAAAGTCCTCTTTAAAGCTCATTAAAATCCCCACACCCCAGTCCTAGCGTCTGTTTACCAAGAAACCTTTTTTACCACACCTCCTGTCAGGTGTTATTGTTTTTAACACAATTTTACAGTATGTTAAAGTATTAATCTGGTTTATTAAACTGTTGCTCCAGTTACTTATTTAATTATCCAATATATGATATTTGTAATGTTCTTTGATTGGTTATAAACATTACTGCCAATATCTGTAGTTTAAAGTGTAATACCAAGAATGCCAGGTGTGTCCACAATTTTGGCCACTAGGATGGATGGATGGATAGATAGAGTATTTGTGATATAGCCAATCCTTTATGAGAGCATTGAGATTGATAGAGCATTGAGTTTTATCTTTAGAGCAGCATCTCATTGCCAAATGCACCATGCTGGGACCAGTCTAGGGAACCTACAGTCATAGTTCCATCTATTCTCTCTGCACTGTAAGGTTTCCATTGGCTGATTGCGTCCCTGTGGCTCGTAACTCAGCAAACTGACATCTGCAGCAGCCCTTGGCGATGGCACCTCTTCAACTGCGCGCTGGGAGCCATGCATGTCTTCTTCTTTCTGAATGTGAAAGACGGGCCCTCCAGGTTCCGCATTTCCAGCTTTTATCTGGTGGGTTGCAGTGACCTTCTCTCTCCTTGTCTTCAGGGCAAACCTTGGATGCTTGGGTGAGGCTAATGCTAAAGCAAAAGAAAATGTCAGCCTAGTCAGGCAATCCAGCTGAACAAAAGAGGCAATACTACGCTAGAAATGTGGAATATCCCACCCTCCTGCTTTTGAATTGCTGGGTTTGGGGAAACCACCAAACAATCACCTGTTATCGTAGTTCTGCTTTTGATTTGGCTGAAAGATTATATTTCTTTAACTTCTTACTCTTGTGGGTAACCCAGTGGCCAAGATGACTGGAATTACTTTCACTTTCATTTTGTAAATGTTCTAATTTATGCATGTAGTATATCTATTTCATTATGGAGTCAGTTTAATGGGCTATATACACGTCTGCTATAGGAAACAATGTCCTCTTCCTCTTTCCGTCACAGGTAATGCTGCTGGAGAATGCTGCACTCCTGTTATTGGCCTCTGATTTTCTCAGCGAGGCCACATGGGACAGCATGGGTGTGCCCGCTGCAGTGTTTTGCAGCTTCCTCTTGGGTAAGTTAGTGGGTACAGTGTGAATCCACAAAACATCTAGTTTACAAGGGGCCACAGACCTTATTGTGCACATAGAGGTACCAATTGGTCAGAAAGAATTTCATATGAGTCTAGAGGGAATGATAAAAGAAGAAAAGCCCTCAGAATATGTGCCACTGGAATCTCCTATGCCTGATAGCTGCAGAATTATTTAATAGAGGGAAAAGCTTCCTCTAGTCCCCCAAGTGGATACGTTGGGTAGTACAACCCTTTGCTGTTGGAAGCTTCTCTGCATACATAGCTCCTACTAATAAAATGCATCTGTATGCTTAATTCACATGTTATATCAAAAGCATGAAATTAAATTTTGATTTTTGTCTCATCTTCTCTTCACCACCAATGGATGCCTATTGTAGGTATAACATCACTGGTCTTGTATTACCGCTTTCTTCACCCTAAGTCTACAGAGATCTCGCACAATCTGTGGAATGGACACTTGGGGATAGCTTGTTTGAGAGGAGAGTCTTCTTTCTCTCTGGGAGACAAGATGGCGGTTGTGCCTTCCGTCCCATCGCAAGGCAACATTCCTCTCACTGCTGTGGCCAGAGACATGGTGGAACATTCCGGAACCTGTGGCGCAGAGTCCGCCATGCAGGATGGGCACCATCACTGGCTGCTTATCCGCCTGGCCCTGAAGACAGGAAACCTGGCTAAAATAAACATAGCTTATGGGTACGGGGAGGTGGCTGCCATGATAGACACTATGGAGATGCCGGAGATGAAAGACGTGGAGTCTCAGCCACCAGAGTCAGAGTCAAAGGATGGCATCATGCCCCTCTCGGAAGGGAAGGAGAACTTCCAGAGTGTCAGTGAACCTTCGTTCACAAGCGATCTGACAGGTGACGAGGAAGAGGAAGACGAAGATCTAGAGACGGAGAGTCCATTGCCGTCTCCTGTGTTTGATTATAGGAGAGGATCTCCAGAGGGAAAATCAGTGTTGGAGGAGAACCTGGAGCCCAGGTATTGCCCCACAGAATCTACCACCACCCTGTATTTCAGCGCCGATCCCCAGTCCCCCGGAAGTGCCAGTTATCTTGGCTTGGACAGGGACTCGGCAGCGGAGAACATGGGAGATACAAGCCCCATGTCGGGTGATGCAGGTCTGCAAGCAGAGGCCAGAGAATTGCCCAACAGGGTGAACCCCAGGTGCAGATCTCCCCCGAAAACAGAAACCAGGACCCCAGAGCCTATGAGTCCTCGTTTTCTCATCCCCAGGCGGCAGGTGGTTTTGTCTTGGAAAGACAAACCTGAGAGATTTTAAAAAATGTTTTTAAAAAAAGTCCGTTAAGTGTAATGGAAGCGTGAAGGGCTGTGCACAAGCTAATAACCTCGCATGTTTGCGACCAGTATTTTTAGATGGACACTAGGCAAATTTGGTAATATCTGACTTTGAGGTCTTTTATATTAACATATTATTTAAAACTTAGTAATAATTCTTAGTCTTTTAAATGTACTTTTTAAACTTATACAACAATATGTTCTTTTTTTCCAGCATTTAATCACTTGAGACAAATTTTAACCCGATAAAATCTGTTTGCCCTGGCATAGAGCCGAGCCAGTGGAGCATAGGACACAATGTAGGGACACTCTGGATGGGCAGCCTACCTTCACGAAATCACACACTACAGACTGAGACTGTCAGAAAGCTGCACAAACAGCTTGGCACACAGAGATGGGATTCAAACAAAGCAACCTGGAGGTGTGAGTCTACTTCACGAAATCGCACACTACAGACTGAGACTGTCAGAAAGCTGCACAAACAGCTTGGCACACAGAGATGGGATTCAAACAAAGCAACCTGGAGGTGTGAGTCTATTTTAAGGCTGTGTGCAGTCGGTGCTCTACGTCATTGTAAATATAATGTGATAGACAATAAAAATGTGGTAGTAAGGACATTCACGTGAAAAACATCATTTTAAAATATGTGTGTAATGTTATTTAAAACATTTGTTATTTTGAACCAAGTAAAACATATTGAGTCATACTGTTCTATTTTTTTGATTGTCATGGGTTATACTTTAACTTTAATGTAACAGGTGCTTCTGTCCAAAGGCACGTGAAGCAATTAACACATTGCAAACATACGGCTGTCAAGAAGTGAGTTAGGTATAAATGCAGCTTTCGATGAAAGCCCAGTTACAAATGTAAGCGGTACTGGAACAAAAGCTACACACCATTTTCCAATAAATCAAGAACCTAATAAGACTGTTATTCAACGAGCAGGAAATGCAACATTAAGAACGTTCAAGGAAGATGGAGTGGTATAAGAACATAAGAACATAATTGAATTGCTGGGTCTGGGGAAACCACCAAACAATCACCTGTCACGCTAGTGGAGGTATTCCTGGAACACCTTGGGTCTTGAGGCGTTTCTTGAAGGTGGGGATGGAGTCTGATGACAGTAGATGGTTCCATAGCTCATCCACCATCAAAGAACCACGCATGGGACTCTCAGCATGGTGGAGGGATCGCCAGTTGGCGTTGGTTTGCTGATCGGTGAGGGCAAGATGGGACATTTTTAGGTCCTTTATATATTATTTTTAAGTCATATTTTGATGTATAGCATCACAATCCGCCATTGTTGCATCATAACCATCTGAACTGAGTTTTAATAAACCCACAATGCAATTAATACAGAAAAATGTATTTTACTGTAAAACGATACTTCTGAGTGTCTTGGGTACTGCCATCCAGGTTAATTGAGCACTTTGAACACATTAATTGCTGTTATCCGCAAATTAATAATTTCATATTCTTTTTAAACTATTAGCTTCCTCTCCCAGGTTCCATATTAAGTTTTCACATGATTATGTTTGGAATTAAGATTTAGACTAAATACAGACTAAATACAATTTAAAAATTCTTAAAGAAATCAGTTGCAGCTTTTTGCGACGAATGCCAGAAGAAAATTCTAAAAGAAAATGTCTTTTTAATTGATGTACATTAACTGGGACCTCTTGCGGCAAATAATGTACGCCTCACCTTTAATAAGGATATTCCCCTTTAAGACACAGTGCGCACGCGCGCATAGACAAACTATTCTGCCTCCTCAACTTCGCAGAAAGTTTTACAGAAAAGAAAAAGGGGAGATAAAGCGGCGGCGCTGAAATGGCATTCCGCAGGAGGAGCAAAAGCTACCCTTTCTTCAGTCAAGAGTTTTTCATTCAGAATCATGCGGACTTGGTCTTTTGCTTGGTGGTTTTAATTCTAATTGGATTGATGTTTGAGGTGAGATTTCTGATCGCATTTTTCTCTTTCGTGCACAGGAATGTTAGCCTGTATGTAGATGACTCTGAAGGGTAGGGCCACTTACGAGTCAGATATGCTCGGCAAACCATGCACGATTATAAAGATTAAAAAAAAATGATTTAGTATGATTTAAATTATACTTCCTGACCCTTAAACTTGTTGCAAAACAGTATGCAGCTGCAAACATTGCATTAAGATGACAATGTTGTTGGAAGCGTACCGTCCTCCAGCGTTTAGGCAATGAGATGCAAGTAGGTAATGGAAATCTGAAATAATCACGCCTGAGGTAAGATGCGTGGCTGGATTCGTGCTAAAACTGCGATTAGGCTGCATGCATTTCGTCTCTACCGGTATTAATATGCAAGGAACTAGGTGACGTCGTTAATTAGGCAGATAAAGCGCAGTTCAAAGGTTACTGTAACAGATTCTGCTCTTTTGGAGGAAAAAAGTTTATTAAGCTGAAGCTTTTTAATGGGAACCTTATCACTGCCCCATAGTAACAAGTAAGAGCTGATGGCTCGATCAGACTATAAACTATACATTTGGTTCCCGTAGAGTGTCATAAGCACTTTTCTTTCTTTCTCTTATAATGCCGATTGACCTTCGAAATCCGCAGTGGTGTTTAAACCATTTTCTTGTTAATACAGGTCGTGTTTAAAATGATCTGTATCAGGACATGTCATCCGCCTTGTGGAGCGTCTGATTTCTGTCCTGAACAAGTGCCACGTCTCAGTCTGCGAACTTGGTTAAGGCCTCGAACCGGAAAACCTTCTCTTTTTTAAGAACAGGATCGTAAAGCCATTTATTCATAAACTGAACTGTCTTAACTGCTGATGCAAGCTTGTCGGAGACGGAGTGTCATCTTTATAACGTGCATTTTGAAATTTGCTCTGCTCTCCCCTTAATTGGCAGTGTGTTAATCTATTCTTTGTTAGTATCTGAATGATTACGCGATGTGTGAATAATATATATTTTTAAAGAAAGTTTCCCGGATTAATAAAATTAGCCAATGTAGGACCTTGTACAATTTGAAAAAGAAATAATTTAACGTATGTACCCCTCCCCCACAGAGGGTTAATACAATGTAATATACAGTACAATGTGTTATGTTTGTGTATGTATGTATATATAGTTGTGGGACTTAGAACTACATTTTCAATCATTTTCAAGCTTACCCTTTTCTTTTGAAGCTTGTTAGTTGTTTGCTATGCTGATTATATTTTTGTATGCCTTTGTGCCATGTATAAATTTCTGGCAAACGTGTATGCATTATGACTTTCAGACTGATTATGTCCAGTGATGGTCATAATCTGTTAGCTGCTGAAGTCTGTAAGCCCCCACCCCCCACCATGTGTTATACTTATTGAAATGGATTAAACTTTTGCTGTATTTGGAATGAAATCGGAACAATTGCCTAAACCGACATTCTTCTGGGTACTGCATCTGAGGTGGCAAAAACTGTTCAAGAAATGAAGAATCTCTATAGCACTGTCCCATACCTTATATTTTTTGATCATTGTTGGAAACCAGTTAAAATGTGTCTGATCTCTTTCAGGCAACCGCAAAAACAGCTTTCCTCTTTATTCTTCCTCAGTACAACACCACCACTTTTCTTCCAGGTTAGTATGTTACTGAGCTAGGACTCCTACTTGAATATGTCCCTTAATTCATAGCAACTTATGGGTTCAGCCAACCTCAGACAGTGTTTTACTGACTTTCCGTTTATTAATTTATAGCTACTGACTGACACAGTTAATTTCTGGAATCTTATATCCGTTCATTCCTAGTATGATTTTCTTGTAATTATAAGTTAATTCTGATCTCAGGTTATTCAGGAAGACTTTTCTTCAAAATATCCTTGCATGCACTTAGGCTTTATATTACTGTTTGAACTTAAACCTATTCTTACTTGGCTTCCAGGCCTCAAGGAAGTTTAACCAAATCTACAGTCTCTTGCCAAAACTTTGGTAGTGTCTGAAGCAACCAGTAAATATCTTGTGTCTAAGGTGTAGGTACACTACTGTGTTATGCACAGAATCAATCTGCTGTATGACTCATAAGTGTGACATTTCAGCCAGTAATCGGACACACTGTAAACATTAGCAGCAGTATCACTGGTGTCATTGTATCGTAAATTCATGCACAGCCTGAAATATTTCTTTAATTTCAGTGTTACACATGGTTTTGTATTTCTTATTTTACTAAGTCAGTTTTTTTGTCAAAATAGATTTACAGTAATTATGTAGCAGAATTCGTTTAGCATATAAACTTACAAAAGGCTTCATCTGTTTATGAGACACTGGTCTTTGTAGTATAATCATCTTGTGTGATGGGATTTAAGAGTTGTGGCCATTCAAGTTTGATCCCAGGCCTATTTCCTCAACCAAAATTAGAGCGTAGTAAAATTCAGGGGCCCAAGTGGGAGACCAGATGATGTTACCTCATAAAGTGGTGCATCTGCCTGTAATGGTCAGAGTTGTTGGGGCCGGCGGGGGTGGTGAAGGTGGCAATTTCTTTACTCATCATAGCATTTTTGGTCTATGCAGAGGGAGAAGAGTCTCTGTATCACTACGGCTGGAGGGACTGTATCACCATCTTCTTCTATTTTCTCATCGCCATCATTCTCCACGCTGTGGTACAGGAGTACGTGTTAGATGTGAGTATGCGTCCCAGTAGTGTCCTGGGCATGTTCCTCAAGAGGTTCAAAATGAACAGATGCTCCTCACTTCACGATGGTTCAGCTTACGATATTTCGACTTTACAATGATGCGATGACGATGCACGTTCAGTAGTCAACTTAGAATTTTGATCTGTTCCTGGGCTAGTGATATGTGCTATGATACTTTCTACTGAGGCTGGCTGTTGGCAACATCTTCCCAGCCACGCTTCCGGTCTCTGTAGCAACCATGTGCGTATTTATTTATTTATCGTATCATATTCAATATGGTATTTCCCACTTAAGATGGGTTCATCAGAATGTAACCTCACCGTAAGTCAAGGAGCACCTGTAAATAAAAAGTACTGGCTTTTGAGTTGTCAAGGTATTGTACTAATTATTTCAGAAGTTTTTGCTGATTTGAATTAATGTGCGTTGACCTCATTTAGAAAGTCAACCGACGACTCCACCTTTCCAAAAGCAAGAACACGAAGTTTAATGAGTCGGGACAACTCTGCGTGTTCCATCTGGTCTCGTCCGTGTGGAGCCTCTATGTTCTCATCACGGTGAGTCCGGGCAGGTCCTTGCAAACTTGAAAACCAAGACCTTCATCAAAAAACTGGAAGGATCCACAATTTCTGCATTTTTTAAAATAGACACATACTGTATTTGTTGTCATCTGTGACATCTTCCCATTTCTCTAAATATTTTTATACCCCCCCCCCCCCCAGGAAGGATACATTCAAAATTTTAGCAGCCTATGGGAGAACTATCCTCATGTTCCCCTCAGGTAAGGACAGCCTTATTACCTTATTGACACAGCTTTTACTTTATGGCCTCGTGTTTGTATTTATTTATTTAATTGCTGTAAATAAGTCACTTCCTCTGCCAGGTTCCAGGTGAAGTTTTTCTACCTCTTCCAGCTGGCATACTGGCTCCATACCCTGCCTGAGCTTTATTTCCAGAAAGTGAGAAAGGTATGTTACCTCTGTATTTGTTACCTCTTTATTATTGTAGAGGTAAATGGCTAATTCTTAATAAACATTCATCTAAGACTTTCTTAGGGCAAGCACAGTTCTGAGATTGGGTTAGGAATTAAACTGGAACTGATAAAAGTATTGGACAGTGTGATGATGTGAAATGAGATGAATGATGGAGGTACCCAGTCAGAGAAGCGGTGTGAAAATGTCCTCATAGATTTATCACCAGAATGTATGCCGGGGCACAGAGGGAATATGATTGAAGGTGTCGACATACATGAGGCTCTGCTGTGGATGGTGTGTGTGTGTGTGCAGCGTTTAATGTGGTCCCCTGCATGCCTCCAGGAGGAGATGCCTCGTCAGCTGGCGTACATCTTGCTGTACCTCCTGCACATCACACTGGCCTACCTCCTTAAGTAAGCAAAGAGTGCAGTAATTCAAATCTGCATTAGTTCAGTGCTTAATGGTTATTGTTTGATGGAGTTCCTGTCCCAATATATGAATGGGCTTCTGGGTTCTTCATCAGAATTATGCAGAAACACGGGATCAGCGTGTGACTACATCAGAGCAGCATGTGAACCAATCAGAATACACACCTGATATGTAGTTTAATATATGTGGAATAGATTCCTGTATTCCTGTTTCTCTGTTTCTGTTTTTACGTTTGGTTTCTCTTTTCCTGTTTGCGTACCCCTGCAGTCTGACACGAGTAGGCTTGGTGCTACTCTTCCTGCAGTATCTATCCGAGTTAGGCTTCCATGTCTCCCGGCTGTTCTACTTCATCGACGAGAACCATCACAAGCTGTGAGTGACCGACTTGGTGGCTCTGTCTCAGTGTCTTGACCCAGTCGGTACTGACCTGCGGCTTGCCTCTCCTAAAACATTCAGCGAGAGTTTTGTCAAATGATATCGTCAACAGATTTGATGTGTGGGCCGTGAGCTTTGTGTTCACCCGCATGGTGACCCTGACCTTGACGGTTCTGGCGGTGGGTTTCGGGTTGGCGCGGGCGGAAAACCAGGGCTTGGACTTGGAAGCAGGGAATTTCAACACCATTCTAATCAGGTGCGATCCACAGTTACCAGGGCTATCAGAAACCAACACCTCTGTCCATCTTCCTCCTGGCTTCTGACAAATGTTCTGCTTCCTCTTGCCCTTCGGGTTGACATCTCCTTCTCCTTTGCTTGTCTTTTGCTTCTGAAGGCTAACAGTACTCCTGACCGTGTGCTTCACCCAAGCCTGGCTCCTATGGAAGTTCATCCGCTTCCAGCTCCGGCGGTGGCGGGAATATCGGCGGGAGCAGCCAGCGCGCAAACGGCTGGCGCCTAAGCTTCCCCTGCGGACACTCAAGCGGGACGTAGGTAAGCTCCTAGCTAATGATGCAGACCTTTAGCCCCGTAGCTTCCTTGCTAAGTTCGGCTAACCGTCTTACCCTTATGTGTTGCCACACTTGCCAGGACATCACGAAAATGGCATTATCAAGGCGGAGAACGGAGCCTCTCCACGAACCAAAAAGATCAAAGCTCCCTAACTCCTGTCGTCCTGTGCTGGACCCGATTTGTGCCTTATGAATGCAATAGGAGACTGGTTTATCGTTTTAATACCTGCCTGGATGTCTGAAGATGTGGCAGGTGCCAGACCTCTGGGGAATTGAGAGCCATATTGGGAACGGTATCCAATTCCCCCACTCTGACAGATATTTCATTCTCTCATCAGTATTTTTCATGTCAATACGCCTGGCTGTTTTCTAAAGTTCCCTGTAGTCTTTTTTTAAAAATGTTGGTCATACTGTGTTGTCATTTTACCTTTTCAGTACCTTTTTAAAAAAAAAAAAACACAAAAATTTGTATACTATACCTGTAAGCACTTTTTCCGTGTTTCACCCCACATGTCCCAATATTAGTGTGAACCTTTCCAGCTGTAATGGCAAAGCAGGAGAAGAGGGTAGGAATTATGTGCCCATCCCCCACCCCCAAATGTATGCTTTCTTGCAAGTTCTGGTGCTGCCTAGCGTCTGGGTCCAACAAGGGAAGAGGATTGTCAAGCAGAGCAGCCAAGATGCCTTTCAGGTTTAAATGTCAGCTTGGAGAGCGGGCCATTGCGTCGCTTGCAAGACTATGCAACTTCACAGCCCCCCCACCCCACCTCTGGCCAGTTACAGACCTGCAATGAATGAGTCAGTAAAACAGAACATTTACTGTGACTGAAGTCGACGCGTTGAAGCGTTTGTTTTGAGTAAGTGTGCCTTGTGAAAACTCTGGCAGAGTGTGACTGTTTCATCAGGTGTTTTAAGTATCTGATATCTGATCTTAAAATAAGCACCTTTTCATAGCTTCTGGTAATAAATCTTTAAGAAAAAACAAATGCTTATGTCTGTGAACATTTGTTTAATCTTTACTCTCCTGCAAATCAGTCGCACAGGTTGATTTCATTGTAGCCTTTTTTCATTATAGCAAAATGTCAGAAATGCATAACCTTGGACATATCCATCCATCCATTTTCCACCACTTATCCAGGATCGGTTCGTGGGGGCAGCAGTCTAAGCAGGGATGCCCAGACCTCTTTCTCACCAGCCACCTCCTCCAGCTCCAGCGGGGGAATCCCAAGGTGTTCTCAGACCTGCCGAGAGATATAATCTCTCCAGTGTGTCCTGGGTCTGCCCCGGGCTCTCCTCCCGGTTGAACATGCCCAAAACACCTCCACAGGAAGGCATCCTAGATAGATGCCCGAACCACCTCACCTGGTTCTTTTCGATGCAGAGGAACAGTGACTCTCCGCTCCCAAATGCCTGAGCTCCTCATCCTATCTCTAAGGCTAAGCCCAGACAACCTGTGGAGCAAATTCATTTCTGTTGCTTGTATCTGTAATCTCATTTTTTCAGTCACTACCCAAAGCTCATGATCATAGGTGAGGGAAGGAATGTAAACTGGTAAATTGGAAGCTTTGTCTTCCGGCTCAGCTCTTCTTTTACCATCCATATTGCTGTCGATGCTGCACTGATCCGTCTGTTGATCTCCCACTCATGAACAAGAGCCCGAGATACTTAAACTCCTCTTGAGGCAGCAACTCATCCCCCACCACAAGAGGGCAATCTACTCTTTTCTGGTCAAGAAACTTGGCCTCAGATTGGAGGAGCTGATCCTCATCCTGGTCACCTCACATTCAGTTGCAAACCACCCCAGTGCATACTGCAGGTCATAGCCTGACAACACCAACAGAACCATATTATCTGCAAAAAGCAAAGACGTGATCCTGAAGCCCCCCAACCGGACACCCACATGTCCTTGGCTATGCCTAGATATTCTGTCCATAGAAGTTATAAACAGAATAGGTGAAAAAGGGCAGCCCTGCCGGATTCCAGCACTCACCAGAAATGAGTCTGACACTGCTGGGAATGCAAACCAAACTCTTGCTCCAATAAAACAGGGATTCTGTTTTCAGAATCACTTGAGGTGGCTGCTCATCTAGGACCAATTTGCCTCAGAAATGACCCTATGTTATTTCAGTACCAAAATGTCTAATGATGTCGTTGACCAATTTTTTGTTTGATGTAGCATGTTTTTACCCATTGATCCATTAGATCAAGACTGGATATTTAATAAGAGATGTTCTTTTCATGAGAGTTAAATAAGTCATGGTGTAATACTGTATACAAAATTTGCACGTATTGCTGCAACATCACTGTGGTTTAGGCCTAAACTTTTCTTAGGCCAGTTCAGTCATTGGCTTTATTATGACAGGGTCACTGTGAACCTGGAGTTTCTCTAAGACTGGGTCCACTTTGGATGGAGTACCAGTAACAGGACAGACATTTTAAGAACATAAGAACTATACAAATGAGAGGAGGCCATTCGGCCCATCGAGCTCGCTTGGGGAGAACTTAACTAATAGCTCAGAGTTGTTAAAATCTTATCTAGCTCTGATTTAAAGGAACCCAAGGATTCAGCTTGCACTATGTTATCAGGAAGACTATTCCATACTCTGACTACACACTGTGTAAAGAAGTCCTTCCTTAAATCCAGTTTGAAATGTTCTCCCGCTAATTTCCACCTGTTGTCTTCCTTCATTTTCTAGCCATATTACTGAATGAAACAGCTGTGCTTCACCTTCTGAAGGTTAATAGTTTAAATCCCAATTTCAGTGGAGTTGTAGTATAAACAAGCACCTCAGCCCCTACAACTCCAGGATGCTAGATGCTAGCTGACTCCAAAATTGCTCTCACTTGTATATATGTCTGTGTCTCTCTTAGAGAGCAAGATGGGATATGTGAAAACGGGCATTTTCCCCACAGGGATGAATGAATTCTGTCTGGGACCTTATGTAGTAAAGTACTGCGATTACTATGATACTACAATCACCATATGCTTTCAACAGACATAGGCCAGGTAAGCCAACAAATTCCTCTGACACATCAGCTCAAAGAATGTTTTAGAAGTCAAAAAAACATACAGATGCTTTTCGGCAAACTTGTGACGTGTTCGTGTTTTCCGTAGCTTAGCTCTGTCTTGCTATTCTCCAGTATATACTCTTTATATTTTTGCCTTTTGATGGTGGAGACGTGAACAAATCTCTGCTAAGGCAAAATTCCTGGACGTTGTTCTTGGGTACTATTAACTTCACTGTTATTTCTTCACTTGATTTTGTCAGACAGACCTCACCTGGGACCATTTTACTGGCCCTGTCTCTATTTGGAAAATATGGCTTTGACTAGTTTCTTTGGTGCCCCAAAAGCTAAAAATGG
Source organism: Paramormyrops kingsleyae (assembly GCF_048594095.1). Taxonomy (NCBI): domain Eukaryota; kingdom Metazoa; phylum Chordata; class Actinopteri; order Osteoglossiformes; family Mormyridae; genus Paramormyrops; species Paramormyrops kingsleyae. Next base: position 141,123 of record NC_132810.1, read on the forward strand.
CTTGGAATCCTAAGTTGGCTCCCTGACAGCTGTATGCCTATGATGTATTATCTGACTCATTCGTACGTCACTTTGGTCAAAAGAGTCTGCTATATAAATAAGTGTAAATGGAACCCTTTTAAGAGGACTTGGCCTCAATGACTTAATTCCCCCTGCAGGCACCTTTACACATTTTTGTTTGCTTATTTTGTCCTACTAGATGTGCTTTGATTTTCACTTCCAATCAAATCAACCAAAGTCACTCAAATTTATATTAGGGTGGAATAGACGAAATTAGGCCAAAGTCTTCCAACATCTGGACCTAATTATCTTTTATTTGGGCTGATATAAGTCACAGGGGTTACTTTCTCCCCGAAACATTTCATGAAAGCCGACACTTTGCTTTTGGTAAGCAAATGAAAGCAGATGATTTCATGTTTTTTTTTTTCTTGTGATTCCTTCCATATCCCACAACCAATGAATGCATCTTACCAAAGTCTTTGTGAGAAATGTGCCACTGTGATGAAGATCTATTACAACAACATTGTTTTTTTTCCTGAATTCCTGTTGTATTTTTTTAAAAATTGAAAATACTGATTAAATCTTCTGTCTTTGATGGTGATGACATTCCACATATTCCCTGGTGGTGTGGGTTTCAGTTTTTAAGTTCCTAAATGACTATAAAACACTATTTTTAGAATTTCATGTTTTTGGTACATTATGATTTTTAACTTTTGGTGTAGTATCTTACCTACCTTGATGATGCAGTAACATGCCTTTTTTAGAATAATGTCAGCCTATCCTGTCAAGATTTAGATGTCAATAATTAATTTCTTGTTCTACTTACATTTTCAGGTTATTACACAGCTGTTGCATTTCCAGTGTCAGCTATTAAAATGATTTAGACAATTTATAATTATATAATGTAATCCACATATTGTAGGTTTTGTTTGGTGGAAGTCTTGAAGCTGAACTCAAAAATAGTATGGTTTTGACACAGAATGCTGTTTTAGTGTGATGTACCCAAGTTATGTACATCTATATATAGTGATATAATACTCAGTTAAGATGCATCTCAATTAACTATAACCAATAATTTTCTTGAATAATGCTTTACTAGCAAATTTGCATGAAATGTGCAAACATTAAAACCACTATTATATACTTTTTCTCTGGAGCTTAAACATGAAAATGGTTTTAGACCTTGACATTACTTATACAAAATATTTAAATAAAAGCACTTGCTTATTTTAAAATCCAGCTAGTTCATGGTGGTATATTCTGAAAAACATGTCACTGTATTAAACTTCAACAGTTCTCCTAGTTTTTCTTTTTTTGCAAAGCTACACTTTTGTTGGTTACAAAACAGATATCAAAAGGGAAAATAATACACAAATAAAAATGCTACATCACCATTCCAACTTGTTCTCAATTTACCTAAATGTCAGTGTGGTCTTATGAGAGAAATATATCTAACATTCATGGCTACAAAATGAAAGGAAGAATAGATTTTATAAATGTAAACACTGTTGTTGGACGCTAAAGGTTTAGGCCCGTTCACCACGGATACGACGTGCCAGTTGGATGTCTTTGGGCATGATGGTGACGCGTTTCGCGTGGATGGCGCACAGGTTGGTGTCTTCAAAGAGGCCTACCAGGTACGCCTCGCTGGCTTCCTGAAATGCAACAGGCCACACGCTAGCTAGCAAGTCACTGTCACAGAGCCCTGGTGAACATTCTCTCTCAATCGTTTATGTGAAGAAGGACAATAAACTCAATTTTGCCTTATGAATTGGAGCCATTTTTAAAACCCAAAAAAAGCGAAGACAGGGCTGGGGCACCCTGGACAGGATGCGATAACCACGCTATATGCTATATTATTATACTGTATTTTAATGTGGCTCAGACGATAAAACTAGTAACTAGTTCTTTAATCTTTTTAATATATTAACATTTCATGTGGGGTGCCATGGTGGTGCACTGTTGCCTCCCACTGCTGGGACCAGGCTTCGAGTTTCTGCCAGGGTTCCATGTATGTGGAGTTTGCATGTTATTCCCGCGTTATCATGGCTTTGAGTTTCTGCCAGGGCTCCATGTGTGTGGAATTTGCATGTTCTCCCCGAGTTATCATGGCTTCGAGTTTCTGCCAGGGCTCCATGTGTGTGGAGTTTGCATGTTCTTCCCGAGTTATCATGGCTTCGAGTTTCTGCCAGGGCTCCATGTGTGTGGAGTTGCATGTTCTTCCCGTGTTATCATGGCTTCGAGTTTCTGCCAGGGCTCCATGTGTGTGGAGTTTGCATGTTTTCCCCATGTTATCATGGGATTTCCTGTGGGAGTTTGCATGTTCTCCCCATGTTATCATGGGATTTCCTGTGGGAGTTTGCATGTTCTCCCCATGTTATCATGGGATTTCCTGTAATAGTTTGCATGTTCTCCCCGTGTTATCATGGGATTTCCTGTGGGAGTTTGCATGTTCTCCCCATGTCATCATGGGATTTCCTGCGGGTACTTCGGTTTTTCCCCCCACAATCAAAAAACATACAGATGTTAATTGGAGTTGCTATGTGTGTGACGGGTGTGTGAGTGTGAGGGGGTGTACAGTATGTGTGTGACGGGTGTGTGAGTGTAAGGGGGTGTATGTGTGTGATGGGTGTGTGAGTGTGAGGGGAGTGCCCTGTGAGGAGGTGTTTGAGTGTGAGGGGGAGTGCCCTGTGAGGAGGTGTGTGAGTGTGAGGGGTTGGCACCCCATCCTGGGTTGTTCCCTGCCTTGTGCCCATTGGGTCCAGACCCCCTGTGACCCTGAATAGGACAAGTGGTTACAGAAGATAAATGGATGGAATATATTATGTATTTGATCTTTACTCTGGAGGCATGAACAGAGTAAGTCCATGAACAAAGTAATACCATTGTCACCAACTAGAAAACTTTGGTTTGTGTCTGGACTGAAATATAACTGAATACAGACCGTCCAATCAATCCCCTGCTCCTCCTGACTGGTTGAATTTCATTGTTGGAAGACCCCTGGAAGGCAGATTTTTTCAACAAAGGAGACCTTGGCTTTGGGTTGCTGATGGAATTTGGCCCTTGCAGAAAAACAGCCGGGAACCCCTGCCCTAGGATCTGTGGACGTTAAAATTGCTTCTGAGCCTAGATGTTTGGATCTCACCTGCAGGGCACCGATGGCTGCCCCCTGAAAGCGCAGGTCGGTTTTGAAGTCTTGGGCGATCTCACGCACCAGGCGCTGGAATGGCAGCTTGCGGATGAGCAGCTCAGTGGACTTCTGGTACCGCCGGATCTCACGCAGGGCCACGGTACCAGGCCTGGATGTCATGGAGAAGAGGGTTAGTTCATGTGGGCTCCTAGTCGGCTTACCTCTACTCTCTTTTTTGCACAGTTGCAGGAACAGGCCAGATTCTCATTTCATTGTAAGTTGTACCAGTAACACTGTGCATGTGACAAATAAAATCTTGATTCTTGCCACCCCCTGGTTCTTGGGGGCCTTCATTTGAACTAATTATTATGGTAGCTGAACCAACATGACCTACTTGGCGCTAAGGCTGTTTCATTCCTTCAAAATACCTTCACACATGGGTCAAGAGCACTGATGTTACCTCTGAACTGAGTGAATTATAATACTAGATTATGTCAATCAAGTGTGGCAGGAGACTTGTGATTTTTGTAAATATTTTGGATCGGTCCACACCACGTTGTTTTTTTACTCCTGGCTTGGACGGGAATCAATTAGGTCAAAGAGTTGGCACCTTCTCTGTCTACGTTTCACAGTGTAACTAAAACAAGGAACAGGGAGCGAGCTAAAGTTGCTTCCAGCACACCTGTAACGGTGGGGCTTCTTCACCCCTCCAGTAGAGGGCGCACTCTTGCGGGCCGCTTTGGTGGCCAGCTGCTTCCTTGGTGCCTTCCCACCAGTGGACTTACGGGCCGTCTGCTTGGTACGAGCCATACTCCTTCACACTGCAGCTACTGGAACAACGGCAGACACTTTCCACAAAACTAACCCACAAAACATACCCAGAGATGCTATCTATCTATCTATCTATATATATATATATATATATATATAGAGGGCAGCAGGTAAGGTAGTGTGTAAGGTCATGGACAGTCCAACATGATAATGTACCAATCAATTTCTAATTCAAAGGTAAAGACTTTGTGACACAATGTTTCTGCATCACAGAACAGGATTTCTGGCTTATCTGAACAACTTGTCAGATTTAAGGTAGTCTGGGCGGAAGTTTAAGTGAATGAAGATAAAGTACATTTAAACTGGGGGACCTTACATCTGACAAGTTATCCAGCTAAGCAAGAAATCCTGCTTTGTGATACAAGCCCCTGGTGATTCTCATTTATGACTGAACATTCTGAAACTTTACCAGGACTGAGAGTGATAGGAACATTTCATAACCTTCTGCATTTTAACCATTTCATTCTCTGCATATGCAGGCTTAAATTACCGGTACAAATTTTTTTTGAAAAATATTTTCTTGGTGTCAGTTTAAAATTTTTAAATCAATCTTCATCTATTTGTTTTCGAGAATGTTTATCAGGCAAACAGTATACTAATCATTTACCTAGAATGGCAATCAAAATAAACTGTTCATTTTTAGGTATTTGGTATCAGTCAGAAACCAGCTAGACCTTATGTCATAGAAAATATTGTTAGAAATCAAGGTTAGCATCTAAACCTTAGTAAACAAAAAAAGTGTGGCATTTTTCTCTGTTTATGGTTCCACTCCCTTATGTTATATCCGCAGAAATGGTAGCTCTGTCGTGTTTTTTGTATTTGTAGTCACAGATATTTTTGGTTTACTGTGTATATAGAACAGTAAACAGAGTGGATATATTAAATCATATATTGATTAATGTTATACATCGTTTTTCTGATTGTCAACTACCGGGCGTCTACGCACCGAAAAAGTCGGGCAATTGGTTTCGCAGTTAAACGAGCTACGTATTAATAGAAATGGCACATTTCTTCTTATTAATAGAGATGGCACCTTAATAAAATAACACATATTTTCTGTATAACTTGCATTAACAGAAACTCGGCGCGTGTTTATCAGTAACTAAAACTAAAGAAAATAAATTATTTCTACCGTATGCGTCAAATATTTCTGCAGCGACTGTAGCCGATTACTTACGTTTTTGTCGACCGACGCTACTGGGCTACAATATCTACGCAACGCAAATCATAGGGAATTAAAGTAGATTTCCTTTCATTAACTTGTACCCTCGAAGGCACCCGCCAAAACAGTATGTCATATATGCCAACAGTCTAAATGGGCTTTAACGCTATACAAAACACACGTTTATTTAAAGAAAAACAAATATTACTCAAATATGATGTTGTTTTCTGTTGGTTTACAATAACAGATACTGTCCAAGAAAAAGACTGCAGTAAAATTCTGCATATAATTGGGATACACCACCTCCTTACGGCTACAAGGCAAAGCTTTGTAAAATAGGCTGCTGTGATAAGACAAAATGGTGAATACCCCCCAATATCATCACGGAAAACATGAATAACAGACATTATATTTTGATCAATGGCATGTTTCAACTCATGATCCAGTTTAATTGAAGTGTCCATGTCAAGCAGTTTTTTTTATACCATTAGAATAGAAAGTAAACAATAATAAGCTTAACGAAACACGCATCTTTCTTATAAAATGTTACACATTATAACCCCTTGAATTCTCATAAACGTTTCTGCCTAACTTCAGCGTTTAACATTTTAAAAAATACAATTTTAACACAGTCTTCTTAACGTTTTTTTTTTATACGTACCAACAATCTAATATTGCATTTGTGCAAAATCGACCGTCAACAAAACTTACCCCTGGTGTCTCTCTATAAAAGCACTACTTAAAAAAAAAAACCTTACGGCGCAAACACAATTGAAAGATGGCTGCCAGGGGTGATATCCCACTATAAGCTCCTCTTTCGCAGCCAATCGGACCGAGCTAAAATTGTCTTTACAACTCTGTGTACAAACAATGCAGGCATGCTTGGGACCGGAACAAGAGCATCAAGTCCCTGTAAAAACCCAGCTACAGTATGCTGCATTTACATTAAGGACGTACTGTTTCAGTCATTGCACATATAAAATCTGTTCTTCATATGTGCACATAGAAATTCAAGAATATTTTGAATGTAGACGGTGTCACTGTAAACACGGTATTGGCACGATGATGGAAAGATATTGTGCGCACTCCCACTGATTTTTAGAAATGTCTGTACATTTCATTTATATTTAGTATTGTCATTGCATCATTCTTTCACTGAAAATTATGTAAACGTGTACAAAAACAGATGTAGGCCGACCTGGTATACGTAAGTTCGAGTGCCCGAGTTTGTGATTCAATTTACAGAGTATACAGGCATGGTTTTTGGTCAATCCTGAGAGACAGTAAACCATATCGGCTTTGCGCATTATTATTCATTTGCCAGATGAATGTGACCCTGACTGATTCAGTGGTGTGTCTGTCTGTCTCTCTGTCATCTATCTTCCAGAGTCGCTTTCTGCTGATTGTAACTGCCACACAAAGCAAGGAGTGGGGAAATTGTGGGGATAATGGCAGGCAATCCATATGCGCTGGCATAGGGTGTCATCTTCTAGGACTTAAAAAACGGCCAACAAAGTTAAATTCGACGGTGAAATTTACCCGGAGGGCGACAGCGGCGAAGCTTGCCTAGGGCGCCATTTGGCTTCGTTCGGCCCTGAGGAGAAATGCTTTAAAAGTTACGATGTGAACAAATGATTACTATTTTATCAATTAGTGACGTAACACAAGGCTACACCGCGGCTCAGCAGGCAGTGTTCTTATCTTATAGCTTTTCAGCTAGAACTTCACATATAACCGCCGTTCTCCGTGGTTTGCATTCCCGCTGTTAATTTTAACCGAATCTCACCAGCAGATGGCGATACAAATTCATTTTTAGGCGGTAGAGCGCTGTACCCTGGTCTCTAGCGTCACAGTCGCTTGGATGAACTTGTTAGTTCATTTGTTGCCTTTATGGTTACATCTTAAATGTGCTGGTGAACTCACATTTGCCATTAAATGCCACTGCGTTAGATAAAAGACATTAGTGGTATAATTGTGTACTGCTAAATACATATATTGCATGGACAAATTAAGTTACCATTAAATAGACAAAGTACTTTATTTTAGGCTTATGTGTATGTATTTGATCTGCTACCAGCTTTTGTCATATTTGTGACTGAATTTTGGGTCCTTTTCTGGAACAAAAGTTTTCTGAAAAAAAATGGGAAGCATAGTGTAAAATTTCTATGGTAAACTAGGGACCATGGAAACTTGTGACATCTTACTGTGGGGATTTAAAAATCAGGGGTAGTAAAATTGGTTTATTTGAAATCTTAAATATTTTTCCACTTAACCCTTAACATGAAATGCATTTGAGTTCACTGCATTATATGACAGACCTAAAACAAGCAAGCGTGATGAACTGTACCCTAAATCAGGAATATGAGTTACTGGTAAGTCCCCAAATTACAAAATAAACCTCAGGTTATAATCAGATCCATCAATACCCAGCACAACATTATCAGAATCTCTGTGTCAGCTGTTACATCTTTTTAGGGGATATTTTTCTCACCACTTTCCAAGCCACATGTACCATCTTCTTGTGTGCTGATTGGCTATTTTATAGAACCTTCCCTAAAATGTCAATATTTGCTTGTCTTTCATTTTCTTTTCACATCTTCACAAAACCACTGAGTATGGGAAGTTCCAGGGGAAATGTATGGAATATTTTATATTTTATTTTGGGTTGATACTTGACATCTTCACATTATTGTAATATCAATATTTGGATGCATTTTCTATGTCCTCTGTATTCTACCTTGTTTGACAGATAAGGCACACCTTTTTTTTTTTTTTTTTTTTTTAAATTCCCTAAATGCTTTCTCAAAAAGAAAAAAAACCAAATGACTGAAAATACTAGGATGTTATCCCTGAGATGCCAGACAAAACATTGCAGTTCTAAAAAAAAGCATTATATAACAAAATTAAATATTAATATAGATTTCAAGAAGGCTGAGATGAAAATGTTTTTGGTTCATAGTCTGATTCGCACGTAGCGTTTTTCTTTCAAAGGTTATTCGTACACAGATGCCTATCACAGAGGCCTGTGTACAGGAGCCTTATTTGCGTCCAGAGTTTTAAATCTCTCATTTCTGAATCAATATACCTCAAGGGAAGTTCATTCGCATTCAGAGAGGCACATTCAGTCCCATCTTATCTAACATCATAGTCAGCAAACGGCTCTGCGTCCCTACGCAGAATACAGTCACTTGCCACCGCAGAGTTGCTTAAGTTTTCTGCATCTTTAGAGGTCTGTTAAAGGTCGAGAGGTTCTCTATAAATTATTCTGCAATACATGTGCAGACTCCCGACCTTAAGGAACACACTGCAGCTCACGCTGTTAATGGCAAAACGGGGTGGCTCCCTCAAAAGGCACCGAACAGAGGAGTCTTTCAAGATGTCTTCCAAGACTCAGTAGTAGTGGCTGATGCCGAGCGTGCCGGGGACGTCAGGCTGCCCGTTCATCCAGATCTCGCGGATGATGCGCTCCCTCTCCTCCAGCCGCTGCGCGCGTTCCAGCTCCTCTGCTGACACGAAGACATTTGTGCGTAGCGTGCGCTCGAAACGCCGGTGGCGCCGCGCTGACAGGTCCGAGGCCGAGTCTGAATCCGAGTCGGAGTTGCTCCCCTCACTGTCCTCTTTGGCAACCCGTGGGTGTGACCTGGGCTGACGTTTCGGACCGGTCCGACACTCCTTCCGACAAGAGATTTGCACCACCAAAGCGAGGAGTGTGAAGAACAGGCCCAGGCACACCCCGCACATGAAGAAGAGGGCCGCACGCTCCAGGTGGTCTGCGGGGGGGAGATGTGAGGAAAAAACACCGCAGCTGTGATGACCTGTAGCAGGATGTAGCTACTCGTAGATAGCGAACGTGCACAGGAAACCATGCTTATCTATGAACAAAAACAGGTTTTATTATTTTATGCCTGAGGTCTAACGTATTTACACAGATGTATGGGGCTTTAAGTAAGTAAACAAATAAAGAAACAAACAAGATTTTGCAATGATGCCTCTTGCATATCTTCAGTTACTGCATGGTTGTGTCCTAAGAATGGGTGGGGATGTTATTTTAGCAAGGTAGTGAAAAGATAAATAAATAGAGACTTAGGGTGAGATGTGGAGGGTGGTGGTATTGAGAGATCAAATTATATTAAATTAAGTAGCTTCCTCCCGAACAATAAAAGTATACAAATATATTAATATTACATTTGCATTTATTTTATTAGGCAGATGTTTTTTCCCAAAAGTGACATACAAGACAGACAACTAGCACAATTTAGAATTAGAATTTCAAACATATGTCTGTTGAGGAGTGCTTGTTCATGGGCCCAAAGATGACATCATGCCTCCTGGCTGGGTGGGAGCAAAGACGTGGACTGTCTGGCAGGGAGCAAAGACGTGGACTGTGTGGAGGTCCCTGAAGACTGGGTTGGGAAATACTGCGGTAGATTGCTGAGCTGCCAGTCCATACCTGCAATAAAGGTGTAGGCTGCCAGGACATTGCTGATCAGGGCCATCTCCTTGTTCACTGCCCTGGTGTCCATGCTGGATCTTAGCGTCTCGGCTCGTTTCTCATTTATGTTGTGTGACACACTCTTCTAGCCCCCTTTACTTCACTCTTCTTCTCTGTTTATATTGATTAGAGATGATTAATTGTGTTTGAATATATGATGTACATATACATTACACATCTGGCACAGACACAAACACTGGTTTGCTTCTTCTCTTTCATTATTTTTCGCTAACGTACACAGAGCAGTTTTCATTAACAAAAATACACGCCTTGTGGCATCTACCCTTCAGCTTGAAGCTCCTTGACATAAATGTGGCTGATGTTGTTTTTCTGGGGAAAAGAGCAAAGTTTTCAAGAAACCACAGCACCCACACGGAACGGGACAGAGTGTGCTGGGTATGACTATTGTTTTAGTAGCATTGCAGACGTTATGGATCATGGTCACCCTCTGAGCTTTTTTTTCATCCTGAAGTTGAAAAGGCAACATCAATGTTATATGTATTTATTCAGGCCATGCAGACACATGTTGAAAGGTCACTGAAATGGGCCATATATGGGAAAAAACTGAACCATAATCAATGTCAGGTGGCATTTTTGGGCAGTATTGTTGGCTTGTATCCCCAGGGTTTGGGTTTTGAGTCCTGCTTTGGGGGTGGAATTTGCATATTCCCCGCATGTTCTGTTAGTGTTTTTGCTGCAGTGTAAAGAACTTAAAAAAACGTAAAAAAGACTGGCAGCTAAAATTGGTGTGTGTGTGAGATGGGCTAGTATCCTGTCCTGGATGGCATCCTCTGTGCTCTGGGTTAGGCTTCATGCTCGCTGGGACCACTTATTAAATAAGCTGTTCGAAGACTGATTAGTAGTGCACCAATGTGGAAGTTTTGGCTGAGACCAATAACCGGTTGCAATCATCGTCATTATTTTAGTAATCATATCTTTAGCTCTGGTGCTGCTAACTTTGAATATTGCTAAAGCTTAAATATCGGCTGCCAGCATCAGCCAGGACTGACACCTTGGACCGATGCCGATATCTTGACTTTTAATGAACATCGGCCTGTACTGATACGTTCATTGATATGCTGTGCATTTCTAAGACTGATGGATAATCAGCGCTTCGTTTATCTATGCACACTACGATATACTGCCACCCTATGCTGCCTGGAATCTCGTGGCCAGAGCAACAATTTAACCTGGAATCCCTTGAGCAAGGCCCTTAACCCGTCACTATAGGAACTAGCTGAACTGCCTCTCTCTATTGTAAGTCACTTTGGATAAAAAGCATCTGTTAAATAAAAAAATGTAAATGCATGGAGTAGACTCCAGGCCCCTCATGACCCTGATTATGATAAGCAGTTGTAAGATGGGTTAGGGTTAGTCTAAGATGTAAATTAGGGGGTACATGGAGAATCTGACACATTGTCGGTTGGACACAGTCCTGGACAGGAGTTAAGCCCATCGCTGGACTCACCTAACAGGAGCTCTGGTCGAAAGTGGGCAGCCCACTTAGTCTTTGGCATGATAGGACCAGTGACTGAAGGCACTCTCCTTGGGTGCCCCTTCAGGGATGGAGGCGGGGGCAGACTACACAGAGTGTTTATACAGAACCATGGGGCTGAATTTACTTTGGGCAGAAGTCAGATCTGTAGATTTTTTTGACTACAAAATACAGTCTGGATAATTTAAGAAATGTGTCATTATTTGCTTTTGAATTATTTTATGTTCTAAATAAAGCAAAACAAAACTTATCTGAAGTAAAAGAAACAAAAATGACACCTTGTTTTACTGTTATAAATTTCTTTGCCACAACACAAAATATAACCATACACAACATAAAATAACCATAAAGTATCTTGGGGCTTTTTAACACAGTATAAACACTCTGCAGAAGTTTATATTTCTAATGGTATATTACATATGCTGGCTATCAAACGTAGCTCAGGAGGAGACTTTTGCAGTAAAAAACATCGATTTAATATTGTTTTTATTGTTCAGGTAGCTGGTTTTAGTTCATGATATAACTTGCTCTCAGTTTAGTGTCTTTTACTTGGCTGCATATACATCCTCAGTATCGGTACTAATCTGCTCCTCCTTGTCATACTTTACACCTCCCTCAATTACACCGCTGATATACACCACAGGTTGACTTGCTGATCTGCCAGCCATTGATGCCTGCCTTACGCAGAGCAGAGCAGATGACCGATTCTTATTCAGACCCTTTGTTCTAGCAACACTTGCACACACTTCGGAGTTAGATAAGGATAATGTGCCCTGTGAGGTTGGGAGGCCAGATAGTAAGGATCCCCAGAGGTCTTCCATTCTACAACTATCATTGTAGCTTTAGCGTTCTCTCCTTCGTCATCAGCTTTCCCTTAATGTATGACATTAACGGCTGTAACAACTGACCATTACTACTTTTCCATTTACTCTTTGTTAAGTCTATGAATAGTTCCGCACAACTGTCTTGGGTAGGCAGCTATATAAAAATAAAGACAAATGGATCTGAAGTGAACACTTGAGATGACTGAGAAGATTAAAACAGCACAGTCATTATAGGGTGTGGGAGTCTACAGGGAGAACTGTAGTTCAGAGTCATGTACTTAAATAACAAGAAACAAGTAACAAGAGAAACAGTTATTTGGTTTTCTTTTTAGTCTCAAAAGGAATCTCAAAGAACAACATCATTACTTTGCACCCAAACTATTGATGATCATGGAAGGTACTGACTAATGAAGGCAATGAAGAAATCAAAACACGTACAAAGCACATGATTGCTGCAAGGCCTATCTGAGTAAGCATAGAGGAAAACCATTAATCAGACCTTGAAGCAACAGTAAAACACAGAAAATGCTGGAAGCTGACCTATGGGGAGACAGAAAGGGTCAGGGGACGGAGTTTTCCAACGTTTTTAGTCAGCTTTGTTATTGGAAGAGGCCATTCCACCCACATAAAAATGAGTAGGAGGCCATCTGGAGAACAGCACAACTCGAAACCAGGAAAAACAGGTCAACATCCGAGAATCAATGTGTCCATCGGAAAGGATAAAACACAACGGGCTGGATGATGTTATTTGAAAGATAAGATAAGCTATAATACAGGCAAAATCTTTTTGTTGTCAAAGTACATGAGGTGACATCAGCATCATAGGAGAGCCAGAAGTGCTCAGTAGGTTACAGAGATAACTGTACCTTCTGCAGATTCACTATTTATCAGTGTTGCTCCCACAGCAAAAGCGTTGCCTCCTACGATGGCAGGGTTACAGGTATGTAGATAATACAGAGACGAGTAAGAGACCAGCGTTTTTAGACCTGAGGAAGAAAAAAAAGTGGATGAATGACATGATGAGTCACACTAGGAATGAATCACAGACTTTAGGTATCATAGTTAAACCCATCATGTTTCCCCCATGTGTGCAAATGAGTCATACGGGCTGAGATGACTAGAGTCTGTTTCTCATATGTGAGCCATAAATGGTTACTGACTAGCGGAGCAAATATCGGGATTTAAGATCTGTCTAAAAACTAAATCGAGAACTGGGACTTCTGTGCTGCTTAGAAAAAGAGACTTGAGTTTTTTTTGTTTTTCTGTACCACACACAAAGAACACTGAATTAACAAGCAGGCACACAAAGAACACTGAATTAACAAGCAGACACACAAAGAACAGTGAATTAACAAGCACACACAAAGAACACTGAATTAACAAGCACACACAAAGAACACTGAATTAACAAGCAGGCACACAAAGAACACTGAATTAACAAACACACACACAAAGAACACTGAATTAACAAGCAGGCATACAAAGAACACTGAATTAACAAGCAGGCACACAAAGAACACTGAATTAACAAGCAGACACACAAAGAACACTGAATTAACAAGCAGGCACACAAAGAACACTGAATTAACAAACACACACACAAAGAACACTGAATTAACAAACACACACACAAAGAACACTGAATTAACAAGCACACACAAAGAACACTGAATTAACAAGCAGACACAAAGAACACTGAATTAACAAGCAGGCACACAAAGAACACTGAATTAACAAGCAGGCAAACAAAGAACACTGAATTAACAAGCACACACACAAAGAACACTGAATTAACAAGCAGGCATACAAAGAACACTGAATTAACAAGCAGACACACAAAGAACACTGAATTAACAAGCAGACACACAAAGAACACTGAATTAACAAGCAGACACACAAAGAACTCTGAATTAACAAGCAGGCACACAAAGAACACTGAATTAACAAGCAGACACACAAAGAACACTGAATTAACAAGCAGGCACACAAAGAACAGTGAATTAACAAGCAGACACACAAAGAACAGTGAATTAACAAGCAGACACACAAAGAACACTGAATTAACAAGCAGGCACACAAAGAACACTGAATTAACAAGCAGGCCCACAAAGAACACTGAATTAACAAGCAGACACACAAAGAACACTGAATTAACAAGCAGACACACAAAGAACAGTGAATTAACAAGCAGACACACAAAGAACACTGAATTAACAAGCAGGCACACAAAGAACACTGACTTAACAAGCAGACACACAAAGAACACTGAATTAACAAGCAGGCACACAAAGAACACTGAATTAACAAGCAGGCACACAAAGAACACTGAATTAACAAGCAGGCCCACAAAGAACACTGAATTAACAAGCAGACACACAAAGAACACTGAATTAACAAGCAGGCCCACAAAGAACACTGAATTAACAAGCAGACACACAAAGAACACTGAATTAATAAGCAGACACACAAAGAACACTGAATTAACAAGCAGACACACAAAGAACACTGAATTAACAAGCAGACACACAAAGAACACTGAATTAACAAGCAGGCCCACAAAGAACACTGAATTAACAAGCAGGCACACAAAGAACACTGACTTAACAAGCAGACACACAAAGAACAGTGAATTAACAAGCAGACACACAAAGAACACTGAATTAACAAGCAGACACACAAAGAACACTGAATTAACAAGCAGGCACACAAAGAACACTGAATTAACAAGCAGGCCCACAAAGAACACTGAATTAACAAGCAGACACACAAAGAACACTGAATTAACAAGCAGGCCCACAAAGAACACTGAATTAACAAGCAGACACACAAAGAACACTGAATTAACAAGCAGACACACAAAGAACAGTGAATTAACAAGCAGACACACAAAGAACACTGAATTAACAAGCAGGCACACAAAGAACACTGAATTAACAAGCAGGCCCACAAAGAACACTGAATTAACAAGCAGACACACAAAGAACACTGAATTAACAAGCAGGCACACAAAGAACAGTGAATTAACAAGCAGACACACAAAGAACACTGAATTAACAAGCAGGCACACAAAGAACACTGACTTAACAAGCAGACACACAAAGAACACTGAATTAACAAGCAGGCACACAAAGAACACTGAATTAACAAGCAGGCACACAAAGAACACTGAATTAACAAGCAGGCCCACAAAGAACACTGAATTAACAAGCAGACACACAAAGAACACTGAATTAACAAGCAGGCCCACAAAGAACACTGAATTAACAAGCAGACACACAAAGAACACTGAATTAATAAGCAGACACACAAAGAACACTGAATTAACAAGCAGACACACAAAGAACACTGAATTAACAAGCAGACACACAAAGAACACTGAATTAACAAGCAGGCCCACAAAGAACACTGAATTAACAAGCAGGCACACAAAGAACACTGACTTAACAAGCAGACACACAAAGAACAGTGAATTAACAAGCAGACACACAAAGAACACTGAATTAACAAGCAGACACACAAAGAACACTGAATTAACAAGCAGGCACACAAAGAACACTGAATTAACAAGCAGGCCCACAAAGAACACTGAATTAACAAGCAGACACACAAAGAACACTGAATTAACAAGCAGGCCCACAAAGAACACTGAATTAACAAGCAGACACACAAAGAACACTGAATTAATAAGCAGACACACAAAGAACACTGAATTAACAAGCAGGCACACAAAGAACACTGAATTAACAAGCAGACACAAGAACACTTCTGACTGTGTGGCCACGCATGACTCCAACACCATCGTTAAGTTTGCTGGGCCTCATCACCAACAATGATGAGTCGGTCTACACAGACGAAGTGGAGAACCTGGCACTATAGTGTCAGGAAAACTGCCTGCAGCTGAACGTCAACAAGACTAAGGAGCTGGTGGTGGCCTTCAGAAGGAGACAACATGACCACAGACCCCTCACCATCAATGGAGCTCCAGTGGAGAGGGTGAGCAGTTTTAAATACCTGGGCATCCACATCTTGGAGGACCTGACATAGACTGAGCATATCTGTGCTCTGACAAAAAGGGTGAAGCAGCGCCTGTACCATTTGAGGAAGTTTGGGGTTTCCCCTGCTGTCCTTAAGGCTTTCTACTCGGGCAATGCTGAGAGCGTCCTCGCACAGAACATCTCACCCTGGTTTGGGAACAGCTGTGTGCAGGACCGGAAAGCCCACCAGAGAGTGATCCGGGCAGCCGAACGCTGCTGCAGGTTAGCTCTCCCCTCCATGCAGGACATTTACATCAGGAGATGTAAGACCAGGGCAGCTGGGATTATTAAGGACTTGTCTCACCCCAATAACAGACTGTTCAAACTCCTGCATTCAGGCAGAAGGTTCCGCGTCATTATGGCCAGACGGAGAGACTCAGGAGGAGTTTCTATCCCCAGGTGATTCGACTCCTCAACCAAGACATGCCACTCTCCCGGTCATAGTGTTATGGTTATTAGTTCACCTTACACTGCTGTGCTGACACTGCACACTGCATTTTAACTGGCTATCATGCCACTCTCCCGGTCATAGTGTTATGGTTATTAGTTCACCTTACACTGCTGTGCTGACACTGCACACTGCATTTTAACTGGCTATCATGCCACTCTCCCGGTCATAGTGTTATGGTTATTAGTTCACCTTACACTGCTGTGCTGACACTGCACACTGCATTTTAACTGGCTATCATGCCACTCTCCCGGTCATAGTGTTATGGTTATTAGTTCACCTTACACTGCTGTGCTGACACTGCACACTGCATTTTAACTGGCTATCATGCCACTCTCCTGGTCATAGTGTTATGGTTATCAGTTCACCTTACACTGCTGTGCTGACACTGCACACTGCACTTTAACTGGCTATAAGCATTTCTTGCACAGTATTTAATTTCATCCTGTAATTTGTATATACTCTCTTGTAAATTCATAGGTTATTTTTCTTTTTTCTGTTTGCACTCTATATAATTTATTTACAGTCTATTTTACAATTTATTTTCAAGTTCAATTTTCTATTTCAATTTATTTTCTAGTTTCTCTGTTATTTGCACAAAGTATGAGCGGTTCAGGATACATTTCACTGCATGTTGTACCTGTATAACTATGCATGTGACAAATAAATAATCTTGAATCTTGAATTAACAGGCAGACAGATCCTCCACAGATGTTAAGAATTAACATCATGACCAAATTAACACTTATAATAAAAGATCATTCTGGTATTACATGTATTATGTATAAAAATAACTGAATCTCATGTACATGAAATTTCCTCCATAATGATTGTTCATTCATTTACTCTCTAAAGGAGCTAAATATCTTGAATTTAACCAGCAGAACGGGCATCAGTAAATACCAGCGGAGCCCATGTAGCAATACAGATGCTGCCTATTTGCCGTGTAAATTGATTGATGGTGTGTTTTGCTAGGGAAGTGAATCGAAATCGAATACATCTTTTCATTTTCAGTCATACACAGCGCTCACTCTGGCAAACGACACATCTCCATTAGGGTCCAGAAGGTTCCAGAATTGTAGATGGAGAAGGGCCAGGTGAACACAATGACCTTGTACCCTGCATCTCACCAAAAGGCTTAACTGCAGTCATTTGTCACAGCTTGGAGGGAAGAAAGTAAGTAATTTTGCCTGAGCTGTATATATGTGTTTGAGTGATTAAACATGAAATTAAGACCGTTGTTTGATGGCCTTTTAATGAAACAAGAAAGAGAAAGAAAGGGAGAAAGAAAGGAAGATGCATGAAAAGAAAAGAAGGAATGAAAGAAGGGTGGAATGAAAGAAAGAAAGGAGAAACTTTACTGATCCCCTGGGAAATTTAGGAGTGGAAGAAAGACTAACAACTTTCTGTTCAAACTCATACATCTAAACTACAAACAGTGGAAAACATCTGTCTGTCCATCAATCTTTTGACTGCTTATTCTAGCCAGGGTCATGGAGGATAAATTTATTACAGCAGAAAATTTGGACAGCACTACAATGTCAAATGGGCCTTTTACAATATATTTCAATTTTCCATCCACAGGTAATTCTATAGCCTCCAAATTGTTTAAAAGAATATCGCTAAATTGCCAGAAGGCTGATGATGGCAGATCATGGCAGTCACAGGGCAGTAAACAATGACTAATGGCTTCCTGTAAATACGAAAACTGCAGGGAAGCAGTCCGAGGTGCTCCAGACTTGGACACGGAAATATTTCCCAAACTACGGAATGTGGGCAGTACAGAGTGCAAGTTGTTAGCTTTGATCTGCGATTTACTGGAATGGTCGGCAAAAAGTGATTCATATCATTACCATAATCAAACTGATACATTTACAGATTAGAAAACCAGCAGAAATGAGCCATTTTATTTAGCTTGAGATCCTATGATACAGTACGAAAGGTATGCACCCAAACTGAAATGGTCATTTGTTCCTCATCTACCCCTGTGTCTCAGTGATTCCATATTTTATCATTTACTTTTTGTTTTTTCAACTCTTAAACAAGCATACATACAAAGAGAAAGACTACATAAATAGAATACCTGGGGACGTACATACACACTGATATTACATTAAAATCACATTTTAAAGGGTAACAATTCCAAAGTGTATACCATCTTAAATGTCTTCACACCATACCATGCCACACCACACCATCATACCATATCAAGCCATTTCCCAGTTTCCCAAAAACTCTAGGATATTTCGTAAGAAATACTTCTGGTCATTTCAGTCACTCAATGATTCAGTTTTAGTTGATGACATCACCAGTAAAATTCTTCTTTCTGTTTTGGCTTTGACATGTACATGACAGTGACTGTACAGAGCCTACACAGGTATAGAATGAATGGGGCATTGTGTTTGACCATGAACAGGTTATTACTAAATCAAGATAAAAAAAGAAGTATTTCAGTGTTTTGGACTAGGCCAATGTATGATCACTAAGATAAATCTCAAAAAAGTGCCAGGAGATTAATATATATATATGAGGCCGTAACAACCAGACAACATTTCTGGCGGCCCCAGGCAACAGCGCTGGTTTGCCCGTGCATGTGCCCTGCCTTAGTTGTCTTAATTGATAAGCTTTTTGTATTTGTCCCACTGGAGGAAAAGCAGCAAGCCCTGTCCCCTTAATTAAAGAGAACGGGCCAGCCAGCCAAAAGCAGAGCTAAGGAAATGACTGGGTCTCGTGTCTTCTTTCACCGGGAAAGCACAATGCCAGCTTATCTCAATCAGCTGCACGGTGACTCCGAAAGGCCACCGATTCAGGTCTGCACGTTGCCGGTTTCTAATTGCTGCCTTGTCAGCTGCCTGGGAAGTGAGAGGGGATTTGTGCTGAGGGGGCTGAAAGTAAGACTTTAAACTTCAGAGGAGAGAGGAAAAAGCATGCATACATACATAAGAATGCCTTTTTATATATAGCCACACAGCGCAGCTTAGGAATCTCTGTCCGTGTTTGGAAGGCTGCTGGTTTGAATCCCACGGCTGGAAGGATGATAATATTGCTGTTGGGCCACACGGGCGGGGCCCTAACCCTGCAAACTGGGTCAACGTATGTGTAGATTACATGACAAAAAAGATTCCTATGTACGGGAGCATAGCTAAAAATTCTGGGCCCCCTGGCAAAATGAGATTTAGATGAATATTTCACACAGACACCAGCAGTATCTGAGAGTGGCGCACTTTCTAAACTTTTCACATTTGAAAAAATACCTTATAGGACTATATTTAAGCAATGTGAGGTAAAATCTGAATGAAGTTCACTTTCACACCAAAATGAACTTTGCCAAAATACATATTATGTAACTTTGGCACCATGTGTAATTTTAGTTACAGGTTTATACTGAACTCAAGGGCCACAAATTATTATTTAATGGACACATTATATAGGCCCCTAACCTCCACTATCAGTCAACCTTGACTAGAAGCAACCAGGCAACTGCATCAAGAATAAAATTATGCCAGAAGTTTTCATCCTAGGGTATAAAACTTCTGCTCCATTGAACTACGGTGCTGGCCAACCTCCCTGTAAGATCCACATATACGGCTCACTGCGCCATGCCTCCCTATGACAAGTGCGTCTGTTTTGGTTGCTATATTAAACCCAGTGGGAGAAGGTTACTGAGGAATGCACTGCATCATTGGTGTTGTTTGTCTATGACAGTGCAGGAGACTTTCAGACTGCGGACCAATGAGCTTGTCTTTAAAAATTATGTTTCAATAAAGAACTGCTTTACACCAGAAACACAAGATGATGTCACCTCCAGCATAAATAAAGCAGCGAGCGATATTAAACTGGCAGGAGGTAAGATTGAATGGAGTTGTGGTCCACAGAAGTTGCAGTTTCCCATCCTAGTTGGACAATCTACTACATCAACATGGGGCCGATGCTTTGTTGATGATGTCAGCAAGTAATTTGGACCACGATGCCTTCCCACATTCACAAGGCTCCAGTCTGTCTCATATTACTATGTACAGATTGTTCTTCTGTTTATTATTACTGTGATCTGATCATTATCAGCACGTACAGGATGTACTCCTAATATCCACGTGCATAAAACAGCAAAATTTCTCAAAGCACATTATGAAATGAGTGATTGGTTTGTTTCTACATAAGTTTTATATGTATACTATATGTGCCTTTACACCATTGGCAGCTTAGCTAAGGATGTTTTTATAATCCATTTAGTTTGTCTTTAATTTTCAATGTAAAACTCAGGCCTACTCCACGGGTGGAACAGAAATGAACACTGGTTAAAACCCTCTAGCCTTTGGTAGGTTCTGGAATGAGGTGAGAATGGCTGGAGTCTTTGAGATCTTTAAATAAAATAAATATGTTTGATTTCAGCACTCCCTAAAACCTTGGGCTATGCAACAAATTACAAAATCCAATTTTGTAGTTCAGAGGAAAGAACTTTAGACTGAATGTTTTAGTCCAGTTCCAAATGGCAGTAACACTCACATGTTATGAGCTGTAAGCTTGAACCAATGTTGACTGATGGATTGAACATGGTGAAAAAAATAAGTGAAACAAGCTATCAATCCAGTTGAAACTCTATTTTACACGCAAAGTCATAAATTTTAATGTTAAGAAATAACCGTGGCTTGCATAGATTAATAGAAAGTCTTTGTCTTTGCACACTTGAGCGAATCTAGAAAATGCAAAGTCATTTTGTATCATTTTAATGAATTCCATTGCATCTTGAGCTGTCTTCTAAATGCCATTTCCTACCATTTCAGACTCCGCTTGGCTTGACTAACACACGCCTATTCATTGAAAAATCTATGTCATGGCACCAGCCATTCATCTCCCTTTGCCTGCCATTCCAAAAAACTGCATGCTGATGGGGACACAGCGACTGCTGGCTCTCAGCAACAAATTGTGCTTAGGGAGGGGAGAGTCTGTCATTGAAACACATCATAAGCTTAGGGGCCAGGCATCTCTTATGGAGTGTAAACAGGGAACTGGGACAGTGAATGTTCCGTCTGCTTCTGGTGGGACACGTCTGCCCAAACTCAATCAAGTGCTCGACAATAAAACGAGGTGATAAGTGGCCAGAGAAACACCCCCCTCAATAAAAACGTCGAAGGGCTCACCGAATTTATCTGGTTTCATTAAGAAAACTTTCAGCTATCTGATACTTGTCCTCGTAAGAAACTATTAAAAAAATAGTTTAATTTTAGGTACCTTCCATCTGTGATAGCTTGAGATAGCAGCAGACTGTGATTAAGGAAGTGAGCTTGTGACCTAAGGATTGGAGATCCAGGGATTTGCTGTCTTGTAATCTTAAAGAGCAAAATGTAAGATATAAAATGTCTAATTATACAAACCAAGTAGCTGAGCTCTGGTGCAACAAGCTGTAATCCATCTTGTATAAACCACATTGTATTTTGGCTTCTAGTCAAATTGAGTATATATCAGGTCCAAATATACAACCAGTGAATCAAATAACTTCATGCACTTCATGTACATGTCAATTCCATTTCAAGCAGTCCACAGACAACGGTACTCAACAGACAATGTCACAGCAGCAGGTCAAAGAACTTACCACTGTGTCACTGACCAGCCAGGTACCAAGGTGTCACTTCTATCTCAGCATTTCTTCACCTCCTTGGATCCTGCTCTAGTATCAGAATCAGATTTGCAGAAATCCCACATCCGGCCACCAGAGTCGTGGTCGGTCGAGCAGGGAGCAGCATCCAGATACTGACACAGAGCAGCAGCCTGTTACCCACGGTGTGCTGGGAAGGCGTCCACGTCCGCCCACCCCTCTAGGCCTTGAGGAACTTCCGAGCGCAGAAGTTCAGCACTTGGGAAAAGGAGATGGAACGCATGAGAGGGAGAGAGAGAGAGAGAGAGAGAGAGAGGAAACCAGCCTGGAGAGATCTTGAAGAAACACTGGCCACAAAAAGAACACTGAGATAGTTTGGGGGGGGACAAGTGTGGCCAAATCAGACAGATTCCATGCAGGCTGACTATACTAAATTGAAACATTTGGATGGGAATCTGGTTACGACAAAACAGGAGGGAGGACCCACAGGGGGGTGGGAAATGGTTGTGGGGGTGGGGGATGGTCCCAAGGACCGGGAAAAAAGAAAAGGAGGTCATATTTCAGGTGCTGACAGGAGAGAGGGATATGAACATACACAGAGAAGCTTCTGTTATCAAAGGGAGGACAGAGATTCCTGGAGATAACAAACTCAGATCTTATCTCACTGGGATTCTAGCTTCTTTTCTCTTTTTACTTCTCTCTTTGTGTTTTAAGAGACTCCTGGAATTTTATTTCTAAATAAATTTTCAGATTTAGAAAAAGTACTATACAGTGTTTTTACAATTAGTGATAGTTACTTTTTTCCACTGGATTTCTCTTGATCCATGGATTCCTAACTTTCAAGTGGAAAAAAAAAAAAACAGGCTCACTCATAAATTACGCCTCATGAATCTCTCGTGCCGATTCAAAGGGGCAATTAACCCACAAAGCAGTGCTGCAGGCAACAATACTGCTAACTTTAAAGGGGAATATTGATAGTGGTCTAGTTGAACAAACAAAGTTTTGAGAACTCCTGGGACTTAGCAGCACTGAAATAAAACATCAACATTGTTTAATCAAAACAAACGAAGCCACAGCTACCACAACAAACTGCTTTTAGCAAAATTCTAATATTACTTAGAAATTAGCAGTGGTCCCTAAATGCATAGTGAGAAACCTGCCTGAATGGTTGTCAGGTTTGGAGAATAGATGTACTTCTAGAGTGATTTAGCATAGCTTGTATTTTGCATTTAAACTGCAGGTGGTATCTCTCTAGCTATACATTGAAGCAGAAGGCAATAGGGTGATTTGAGAGACAGTGGAGATGATCAGCAAGAGCACTTCTCTCATTTCCTTTTGCCAGTTTCAGCCAAATGCCTCTGCTATCTGGAGACGGTGACAAGTGAACGCTGAACATCCCATTAGACAAATACGGGGGAGAGGTTGGTGAGCGGAACGAATGAACGCAAGCCACACAAGATACAGAATGCAATTAAGAAAGGCATTTATCTCTATTACATGCTAATAAGGTGGGACCACACTTAGGAAAACAGACTGAAAACAAAGGAGGAGTGCCGTCAACTAAAGACAGTTTAATTTTGTGCCTTCCGTGATCTGCATACCTGCCTGCTGCATAGATTACAGCTGCCATGACAGTTTTGTACAGGTTACATGACTACATGTGTGCCACATCACTACCAATAACTGGCAGAGTGATTTTGTGCATTTACATTGAGAGGGCTAAAAAAGCGACGCCGTAGTGGGGGGAATCCGTGCAAATTAGTTTATGGAAATATGATTAAAACCAAATCTGTAAGGACAATAGCTGAGTGACGTGATGAAAGATGCTGGAACTAAAGAACAGTGAAAAGCCTTCCACTGAGAAAACAGGAAAATCCCACATAAATGGCTTTAAGGGGAATTTTCCCTGGATAAACACATTCACACTGGCTGTAATAGTAGATCTTCATTGAAAAAACAGATTTATACAAAGCATTAGTCACTCAATTATCTTACAGACCCACTGATAAAAACAGACTTGCTATTTAAGTTCTATTTACAGTTTATAATTAGTAAGTGCACCACAATTCAAGCCAAACCCACATCTTTCATAATAACTATAACTGAATACCATTACAGCATGCACATTGATGATGTATTGTTTTCAACAAGATAAAACATTGAGTGAATGGCTGTTTTTAAACTCTGTAACTGATGCACAGTTCAGTCAATTAGGTGAGTTACCTTATGCTGCTGAGTAAAAACCAGCCGTGTCCTTGAGCTGTCAGCTGTAAAACACCTCAGTAACTTCTAATCACAAGGTGCTGACAGCACTGTTGCACACCAGTAAGTAAATGTCATTTCATTCGTTCAGAACAAAGCAATGAATAAACATCTAAACAAAATCAATGATGTTCCTGAGTGACTGAATTTAAATTCCTTTTACCTTCATGCCAGGTTAAGAAGATTATCCAGATATGTGCTGACCTTCCAACACCTGAATCAAGACAACCTGCACCCAGGAGATTTATGCCTATCTGTAGGCTACTGTACATGGACCCAAAGTGTTCCCACCCTGTCCTCGGGCTGGCAAAGCTGACGGCCTCAGTTCCCCTGGCCCCTGTGGTAGGATGACAACTCGTGCGGCGGATCTGCTGAATTAGCAGAGTTCAGTTGCACAGCATCAGCACTTCAATGAGGGAGTTACCATCCAGGCCAGACCTCCCCAGCTGGCTGTGGGTATAGGGGTGTCTTGTGACACCAGGGCCAAATGTGTCAGGACTAAGAGGGTGATGGACTGCTGTAACATTTGTGAAAATTTCAATGAGTTCGGGATTCTAGAAGAGCTTTAGGACAGGTTTAGAACTTTGAAATGCTCTCTAAAATGAAGCCCACTCCTTCACCCCTAAACATCCTGAAAATTATTTACATGTATTTTATTTAGCAAACAGTTTTGTCCAGAGAAACATCCAAGTGAGGTAAATAACACATCATGAACATACTGGCAGTCAAGTAGTTGACTAGGCATAAGTGCAGTATCCAGGTACAAGCATAAGCAGTATTTGTGCAAGAGGTACACATCTTCCAAACAAAACAAGAACTTAATAAGACTAATGTTCAACTGGCAGAAAGTGAAACATAAAGAATATTCAGGGAACATGCAGTGGTGTCAGACTAGTGGAGGAACTCGTGGAACAGATGAGTTTCACGACATTGCTTGGAAGTGGATTATAATATAAATAGTAAGGTCTTACCAACTGAGAATGCATGGGCAGTCATTAGTTGTATGTGAGCAATTAGTACGTAATTGGTCACATTCCTATCAGTAGGAACCACAATAAGTTTGTGTCTCGAGTGTGACTAAAAAGCTTGGCACTGCAGGGAGATGCTGTAGGGATTGCGAGATGTACTGTTTACAGATCTGCCCACGCCAGAAATCCACAACCTCCTCTTTCCTTTTCCTGGAATGGTGACAGACATGCGATTCAGAGACTTCAGCTGGAGGCCCTCAACCCTTGGAAGGAATCGGGCTAAACCACCTAGAGCGGAAAGACGGGGTGCGAGGTGGAGATGTGAGGATCCATTCACCAAAGGCAAAGAGCGGCTTTACGCTTACAAACTGTAACATCAGACAGACACTGCTGCCATAATGGCCAGATGCCACCGCGTGCCGGCCTGTAATAAATCGGCCATATAATTTAATCTCGTGTGTTAAAAGCTTGCATAGTTCTCTTGCCCAGATATACTGACTTAAACATCTTAAAGTTTGCCTGAAACCATTCTACTCAGAGTGCTCTATAGTTGAATTCACACTGAACAAAAATTGATGGTTTCATTAGAGAGAGGGGGCCTTTTGAGACATGGACAGCCTCACATAAAATGCTGCCATGTCTTACTTTGCCAGTCAAGCAGCCAAAAGGAAGTAGTCTAAAAATAATAGGATTCCTAACCAACATAAAATGAGAGATCCTCTTTGAGACATCACTCAGAATCCTAGCTCTGTTCCTCGAGGAAACTCTTTTATTCTTGTCTGAAGCAAGCTTTTATTCTGCTTCATTCCCAATAAATAACAGGATGTGAATGATGTCCAAGACTAAATAGACTATTTAAACTGTTTTGTTGCACTTGTACTTTTCACAGTAGGATATAAGGTCTGTGAATGGGGGGCGGGGGGGAGGTGATACTCATTTGTTGCATGTGTGGCTGGACAGAAACAAGAAGGCTATTTATGCTGTTGGAAGTTCATTGTTAATCGCAGATAGCTAATGTGCTACGTCTGTTTTAATTAACCTGCCTGAATTAACTTTGGATCGTAACATGGTGCTATCAGATGTGTTGATAATACACTTTACATGCTGTGCTGAGCATAAGTTGCCATCGGTACCCGTGTATAGGCTACGCAGTGGCCTGACGCTGTAAGCATGTCTGGGCACGTGTGCGTCAGGCTATGGCATATGCTGCAGCGTAGGGTACGTAGCTACAGTACACCATACCTAATGCCCAGTATATATCAGCCTTGCGGCAGTCAAAGACGAGGTTTAAAGTTATTTATTGGGGGTAGGAGTATATCTGTCCAGAAAAAAACATTACCAGGCTCATATTTCACATTTCACACTTCAAATTCAGTAACAATAAAAACTAAAAAACAACTTCTGTTCCCCAAAAAGTCAGTCATATCTTTTTGGCCGACTAGATGAACACCGCTTTGGTTCCCAAACCTCTCCTCAGGGGCACCCCAGTCATTCCATATATACATTAAATCTCACCACCAGCTCAATTTTTTTTTTACTGAATTAGTGAAATAACTCACTGAGGTATTGATTAGTCATTTGAGGTGTGCTAGTGGTCGAGTCAAAAAAAAATGCAAGGGCATTTTGGATGATTACTGCAAAAACTGGGTGATATCAGGAGAGGTTTTGAAATGGCTAAGCTGACACACTTTGACAGACATAATAAAGTTTAGACCGACAGGAAGATCATTTAAACATCATTTTCTTTGACTGCCCAAGACTTTTGAACAGTACACTGTATTATTGATGTTTTTTTCTTTTCATTTGTTATTTACATCCATCCATCCATCCTTCCATCTATCTTCCATAATGCCTATGTGGTACGTGGTTATGTTGAGCCTGAAGCCCATTCCAGGCAGCACAGGTCACACCTTGGACAGGATGCCAGGTCTTCAAATGGCAGTAGCACACTCTATGCACCTGACCGCACAGAAATCCATACATACAGGAAAAAACAGCCAGATTCCATGACCGAGGGGGCTGAATTTGAACCTCCAATCCTAGAGGTATGAGGCAACAGAACTATACATGGAGAATCTGTGCCAACCGCATGCTTTATATGTCTTACCAAAATTATATATTACAAGGAGCTTAAAAAGGTCACATCAGCAGAGAGACCCATTTTAATTCCAGCTATGAAAATGGAAAAAATCCTCATAGTTCACCATCTACATAATGGCTTTCAGACAGCCCAGGATTAGCATTTGTTCCAGTGTTTGTTTGTGCCGTTATCTAGTAACTGCACCTTTAGCTCGTGTCTCAGTGCACTGCAGTCATGTCCCCATCGAGAGGCGCTTTAATGCAATATGACATTTGGAGACCTTCTGGCCATTGTGCACGGTCTAAAACACGGCCACATTGGTCCTGGCCAATCCACAGCCCCGTTCTGACTCTGACTGCATATGGCCTTTATGTTACGAACTGTAATTTACATTTAGAAAATGGTATTGGGGGACATAGAACGCAACTCAGCCTAACACCAAGTACAATTACATTTACAACCCTACATTTAAATGAAAACTTTCAATGGGAAAAAATTATTGAAATATAAGAACCTTGAAGAAAAATTAAAGTACCTCAAGGGAAGTATACAGATGTATAGTCACCGCTGGGGTTTGCGTCCCATATGTCTGTGTGGAGTTTGTGACATTTCGCTGTGCTTGTGTGGGTTTTCTCCAGGTATTTGGGTCTCTTTCCATGCTCCAAAACATGTGATTAGGTGAAATGGTCCTTCTAAAGTGCTTGTAGTGAGATCTTTGGTAAATAAATGCCTTTAGCTAGCAATGCATCTACAGAGGAACCTCGGTTAATGCTGGACTAGATGAAAGTATGAAACTGCCTTTCATAGTACTTGTAAGTACAAGCTGATACTTTCTAATCATATCAGCAAGTCCATTATTTTAGCATATTACTCTGGGTTTTAAATTAATCACAAGGACTGATCACAGCTGCATGCCATATAAAATACTTAAAAACAAACACCAAACTGAATTAAAAATACTCTTCAGGTTAAAAAGACATGTTCCCTCAGAGACATTCTGAACTTTTTCACATTGACCAGGTGTGACTGTGTCATCTACAGATCTATAATAATCATGTGATCATCCCTTCTTTTAATTGTGACAGTTAAATCTTTAGCAATACTAAGGGATATCAATAGATTGTACTGCCATTTCTGGTTGGCACGATATCCCAGAGAGCAGCCGCGTGCATGTTCTCCCCATGTGGGGCTTCCCCCAGTACTCTCATGCCCCCCTGCGATCCAAAAACACACAGTTAGGCTTAATAGCATCCCTAAACTGCCCACGGTAGGATGAGTTTGAGCCCTGTGATGGACTGGTGTAGCGATCGGTGATTCGACCAGAACGGGCACGCAGTAGTAGTTGTGGAAGCCGTAATTTATTTTCGTAAAATGAATCGATCAGCGACGTACAGCCTGTCCTCAGGTTACACAGCGCCAAATCCAAGTGGATTCTGACAGGAATCGTACATCGCGCAACACACGTGTGACAGAAAGAGTAATAATAATAAAAAATATTCATACAGAATGAAATATAAACACAAAACTTCCCTATTAACTTACAACCAAATGGCTAACTTACAGTCAAAACACCATGTTAAACAATAATACCTCTCGAACATAATACATAACCTTACCTAAAATGAACGGCGCAATCAGCGACGTACAGCCTCCCCTCAGCTTACAATAATCGTGGGAAAGGGAAAAGTTTATTACAAATTTTACAAAGGTTTTGTCCAGAAAAAAAACCTTTACAAAGGTTCCTTTTCGATATAGTAATAAATTATAACGTGGGGGGATATAATCAATATTGCTAAAGGAGATTTTATTCTAATAATTTAAACAGAATTTACAAATGATTAATTCTTTGGGTTGAAGTTGGCGGAGAGCTGAATTACATGTCTTACCAGCACCAAATCCAAGTGGATTCTGACAGGAATTGGCGCAAAAAAAAAAATGCGACGCTGACTGCTGCCACACCTACAGCACTCAAGTAGTAACCTTTGTGGCGGAACCAAAAAGTACAAACCAAACCAACGAAATGCAATTTTAAGTACAAACAGTCACAAATAACACGTCATAAATAATAATTACATTTAAAATAAAAAAACAAAGGACTGAAGGAGTTCATAAAATCAATAGCTACACATTAACATGGCTACACTGGCACACCCTGCGGTGTGTTGGCAACTGCCCGGGGTTGGTTCCCACCTGCACCCATTGTTCCCGGGATAGGCTCCAGTCCCCCCCGCGACTCTGTTGGGATTAAGCGGTTTCAGAAAATGGATGGATGGATGTACTGGTATCCTATTCAAGGTGCTCCCCCGCCTTAAGCAGCCCGCAATGGGATGCCCACAACCCTGTTAAGCAGTTAGAAGATGGATGGATGACTTTTCCATTTTTCCTCCTCATATTTCACGGTACATGCCATGCCGAAAATTGCTAGTGTACATGTCTCCTCCCCAAATCCAGATGCAAGCAAGCAGCTTCACTTCTTTCTCATCCTTGGTCTTTAAAAAAAAAATAAAACACCGTCTATAAACACTCCTTATATGGCTGGGAAAGTGGTATCGTGAAGTTAAAGGCAGGCCAAGACCTCACATTCTCTCTCTGGCACTCTGGATGTCTGGGAGCACAAAAAGCCGTGCCCCCCCTTCCGATGAGACGGATTTATACTGTCTAGAGATTACGGCCCCCTCATTTGGTCAGGTTAAAGGGTGAAACCTGTTCATCATCCCCGGGGAGGAGTTTTTCCTTTCTAATTTAAACTTAAGAAACATGATTAACTTTTAGTTTTCCTAAGCAGAACATTTTATGTATGAAAAAAGTAATCCCATAGGAAAATTATGGGTATGTACATCTCTTGAGATGGATATTCTGGGCACTATACAGAATATGCCTGAGATTACATTCAGTCTCCTTAAGTGTTCCCACGGACCTCATAATTTGGCTTTAAAAAGCACCCAACCAGTCATGTCATTAACCGAATGCCCCTTAAAGTACTCATTAACAGCACTGCGGGAAGGATAAAATCATCACAAGCCTTTGCAGACTCAAAGCACATCCCTGCGGTTCCTGTAGGCTTTCTCTGGGGAGCGATGTTTAGACTGAGTTGAGCTTCTGGGTTTTCTGTTTCCCTGTCTGGTTTTCAGGGGATGTTAAACGCGGTCATACTTGGTCACACGTCTTGCTCCCTGGATATTGTAATTCTGGTCTAGAAATACAAAACAAGACTTTAAAAAACACAATAATAAAAGAAATTTACATCAAAATTAATTTTATTATTTCTCTCTATATTTAGTAACACCAATGCAAAACTTATCACTGTTTTAATAAATTAAATTATTTTTATTTATGTATTATGTTGCCTGATAAAATATGGAATTTATCATAGGCATGGCAATCAAACAAATTAAATTATTGTACCATATGATATACAAATGGGATTGTTGTTAATCTCTGAAACCTGAGAAATTAATCTTATGCAGAGATTAAAATCAAATTGTACACTGTGGAGCCCCCTAGTGACAGTATGTGGAAATATTCATCTTTGATCTTTTCTTGGGGACAAAAGAACTCTTTGTGTGGCATTTTCATGTCCTGGTCTGAGGTAGACTGTGAAAGGGATGCAAAGTGACTGAGTGGCTGGCCTTTGTATCACAAACCAAGACCTGGCCAGATGCTTCCTTTACTGACTATTCCTCTATCCCAGTGTTTCCCAATCCAGTTCTCGGGGACCCACAGTCGGTCCACGTTTTTGCTCCTTCCGAGCTCCCAAAAACATTAGCTGTCTCTCAGTTGCCAAGGACCAGAATGGGAAACACTGTTCTATCCTACCTGATGGGTTTCTATCTGTCTGAGATCAGGTGTGGTTCATCAGAGACCGAGTAGGACAGAAAACTTGCTGGATACCAGCACTCCAGGATCAGGGTTGTCTACCCCTGTTCTGTGGCATAAACCAAAGCAAGAACCTAGCGGGCTAGTCCACCCTATGGGCAACACAGGCGATCACCTAGGGTGCCATTTGATTAGGGGGCACAAAAGAGTGAGTGAAAAAAATCAGAAGAAATACCTCTGGTTGCATTCTGTGACATTACAGCTATTTAAACTAGTTTAATATTTCACTATTTTTCTTGCAAACAGACGCGAGCTAGCGGCAGCAGTGAGGGGGGGGCCTCTAGAACAACCAGGGTTGACCCGGACAGCATATCTGTGTTTAATGGAAAAGCAGGCGAATTTCACTCTATGAGCCATAAATACAAAAGTAGGTCCAAACACTACTGATATACATAAGTAACTTCATTGATTAAGTTGAAGACTATAAGTCAGTGAGTTGAAAACAAGCGATAGGCAAACCATCTGGGCGTCTCTCATATCATGGTACTGTAAGTCTCTCAACAAAATATAACTCCAAAAGTAAACCAAGAGTTACTATAATCCAAGCTATGTTTTCACACCATGAAGTCACACCATCAGCAATTTATAGCCAAACAGAAAAATGACATTTCTGGAATACTTCATCCCTAATAAGGAGATCTTTCAGAATTTAAACCCACAGACTACAGACACAATCCATTGAATTTAACTCTGTTGCAACATTTACCCAACTATCTGAGCTCATTTCAGAATCCATTTTGGATACAAGGTGGATCTGTCCAATAGCACCTGTAAAAACAACCTGTAATCTATTTCATGCCTCTGTCACAGATTTTTTTCCACTGGTTTTTCCTAAGATATAATACCTGAAGCTTATTTAGATCTTAATAAGAATTACAATTGCACCTGTATTTTTAGCACAATTTCATTATTTTGGATGAGGTACAACTTTTCTTACTTCTGCCTTCTTCCATAAGTCGAGTAAATCGAGGCCTTATTGCCGCCCTTGAAGAGGCATACAGAGGCCTAGCTTTCCAAAAAATAATCGGCCAAAGACAGCAACGGCATGCAGATAATCCCACTGTTCCCTGCTTGTGTCCCCCGATGAAAATCTTGGGCCCAGCTGTCAATTTTTTTTCTGGTGCCAACACTGTGCACCATACAGATAAAAGGGGTTATAATCATCTGCACTTATGTGCAAATCAGAAAGACAGTGTACAGAACATAAGACTAAAAAAGACTGCAAGGATTAAAAGACAAGACTTGTGCAACAACACACAGTATATTCATATGGAGTATTTTAAGTACAATTATCAACAGTGGAAATACAGAGCAGAAAAATAGACAATGTGTAATTAGATAAACTGTATACCTTAATTTTAGCAGCAACAGAATGCAATTAGCAATAAAATGCATGGGGAGTCTATCGGTCCCCAACGACGCTCTTCCACATAACTGTCCGTATATGTTTATCCTTTGTGTATATTTGCATGTGTCTGTCCTCATTGCCTACAATGTTTGCTTTAACTTAATTGCAATCCCCCCTCCTAACTTGGAGTAAGATAATAAAAATGCTTTTAGACTGTACAGTGCAATGAAATGAACAGCTTGATTAGTCAAGGTGATAATTAGGAGGTGTCTCAACATCTGCACAGCCCATCTGTAGTAAGTCACTGTCAGTGCCTCCGACCTTCCCCACGGGAGAGCAGCCAGTGAAATTGGTCAGTATGTCGTTAATGAAGGAGGGAAACTCTTATCGAACCAGATGCTGATAATTTGACATACCAGTCTTGCAGAAAAAGTGAAATTATTACTAATTTCCTAATTTAATTAATCAATTGATTTATTTTATTTTTAGCACAAAGGCAACAGTATCCTTCTTTCAAAACACCTCCATAAGGCAATGCAGGTCATGATAAGAAAAAATGTCCTGGTATTTAAGCTGGCATTTGTACTACATAATGAGGTATTTGCTGTTGCTGGGACAAGGGTATGTCCTGTGGAGTCAGCCATTGCCAAGGACAAAGAGACTCCTCCTGTCTTGGCCACCTTCCAGAATGTTCCGAGGGACAGAGAATCTGTGCTCTATTTTAGCTTTGCTGAATTAAAACACAATTAAACCATTTGTGATTAGTAATAGCTTTCTCGTTTTATTGTTCTTCATAAAATTTGCATTGCCTAAAATTAGCAAAGCATTAATAATTACCAACCTTTGTCTTTTGAGCATTTTAATAAAACTATCCTTAGACATTTGGCTAATTGTGAGTGAATTCCTCAACACTGAAAGATTTTCATCAATCCAATTTTTTGCTTCATGATGCTGATCCAGTATAAGGATTGTGGTGACATGGGGCCAATCCCACAGGGATAATCTCACGCACAAGATCAGGGACACCCTGGATGGGATGCAAGTCCATTGCAAGGTGCAGGGAAACATTTACTGAACACAATTTATAAACACAGATTCATCTAAGTTCTTGTCTATGTCATAGTCAGTAAGGAATGTTTTACACTCTGTAAGATACGCTTCATACCTAATCCTCCAATCTTACTTATGTTTAGCTCTAAAGCATCTTAACTGCTTAGAAACAAGAACATGTCAGAATGTTCCCTTGTTCACGAGTAAGTATCAAAGGAGCACTCTTTCTTCAGGGACACAATTCAGTGTGTGGTTTAATTAACTTCCTGGATTAATCTTTCTGCACCTCTGACCAAGATAAGCGGTGAGAAGATGGATGTATTAATCTTTGGAAGAGGAGTATGATATTCTACTGAATTTAGAAGGACTGATATCATATCACCAAGATGGCAATGTTTTTGGTTATTTTATTTGCACGTTTTGCTCATTTCACAATAATAACCTGTTTTCTAATGATTAGGTAAAGGGCAGTACTCTGCTGAACATAAGATACAACAGAACCAGACCATTTCCTAAGCTCCCACAGGAACCTTGAGATGCTCCCTTTAAAGAAACAGCAGCTTCTCAAATGTACACATCAATCCACAGAATTTAAAAAAACGAATGCAGCTACTTAATGAACAGAGAAAATACTGTCTGTCTGTGACTGCTACTTGAGTTTGTTCTCTTCACCTTGAGCCTCCTATCCTAAAATAAGTGTTGTCATTTAAGTAAATGCATTAATTTAATGCCCCTCTTATGAATGAAGATCTGATCTAAAAATGTCCCAAAAACAGATGGGTGTCATTTTTAGGCACTTTTTGGAATTACTGTGAGCCTATTGTCTGGTGCCTGATAATTGAAAACAATCTGGCCGTCTTACTTTTTTAGATGCCCACGGAGCTAATGTGCATAGGTTGAACCCCCTGGTAGATGTAACACATTGTTTGTTATAATCTTAGATCCACTTACTGCTCCTGTTGCACTGGGCGTTTTGTCAAATTTGAGATTTGACACTTGGCGGCTGTAGAATAGAAATGAATATACTTCCATTCATGAAAAAGTAGCCCTTGTTTCTCCAAATTCCATCTATCCATCCATTATCCGCCGCTTATCCAGGGTCGGGTCGCGGGGACAGCAGTCAAAGCAGGGATGCCCAGACCTCCCTCTCCCCAGCCACCTCCTCCAGCTCCAGCGGGGGAATCCCAAGGCATTCTCAGGCCAGCCCAGAGATATAATCTCTCCGGCGTGTCCTGGGTCTGCCCCGGGGTCTCTTCCCGGTTGGACTTGCGCAGAGACATGCCCAGGGGGGCATCCTAGATAGGTGCCCGAACCACCTCAACTGGCTCCTTTTGGTCTGGAGGAGCAGCGGCCTGAGTTTGAGCTCCTCACCCAAATGTTTCCAAATTACTTACTGGAACTCTGGTGGTCTTTTCCAGATCCAGGAAACTGTTAAGTTCATTTTGAACTAGAAAATAAATAACTGAACTTTCTCTAGAAAGTACGTTATCTTATTGCACACAGCCAACCCCGAAACGGTCATTTTGATGGACTAAGATGGGGAGCATACACTCCTTATTCCTGCCTCTGCCACATAAAACATCAATTAAGCTGAATAACAATTTTGCATCTTAAGAAAACCTAGGCATTAAATTAGAAAGAAAATTTTAATAGAAATATTAAGTATAAAACTAAGATTTCATGTGTATTAGAAAAAATGAGAAGCTGAGGTAACATTATATTTCATCCCAGATTCCACCCTTACTAGGTCTTCACCTGGATTACATCTATACACATCTCCTGTCTCCTGGCACTCTGCCCAAAGCCTTCCCTACTTCTCACACCACAGTGACCTGGGTGCTGGTGGACTCTCCTTACCTCGCCTCAGACAAAAGCTCCCCAACATCAAGCAAGCTGCCGTAAAGCTCAAAGACCGGCATTGTCTTCACCAGAGCAGCGTTTTAAGGCTCTCGTCTGGGCCTGCAGTCTCAGAGGCTTGGGTTTAATTACACTGTACTGCAGCCCTGCTGTCACGTGATTCTCAGCACGTTACTCAGAAGGTTCTAGATGCAAAAAAGATGATAGTGTTTGTGGGACTCAAAAGTCAACTTCCTGCACGTTTCTCCAGATAAAAGAAAGTGAGCAAAGGCTTCCTGTACCTAAGCCAGTATGGAGTATATAGTAATAAATAAATAAACACATTATTCCATGTAATAATTGGAAATGACTTTCTTCGAAACAGCGATATAATGAATCCTCATTAAACTCATGCGGTCCCACAATTTTAAAAATACTAGGGCCGGTATGCATAGAAATTTCACTCTTAAATGCATCACAATTCTAAGAGTGACGTGATTTTGCTCCTACTCCCAGACTTAAGAATAAGTGGCATGCATAAACATTATTAAGTGTTAAGACTTGGTCTCAGCTCCTAAATTATTTAAGAGAGCTGGAGAGGACCCCTAAGCCAGTTAGGAGTTGAATGACGGCAGCTGCACTACGCGCACCCAGACGGAGACCGCGCACTTTACGTCAACGAAAGGACGTCCTGCAGACGTACGACAATAATGAATTGATGAAAAGGTACAGGCTCGATCATGAGGGCATTCTTTTTGTTAGCAACCTAATTAGGAACCGGATACAATCTCCTACGTCACCTAAAAATGCACTTACAGTTGAACTGAAGGTGATAATGATGCTACGTTTTTGGCAACTGGAAAAATATAATAATAATAATTATTATTATTATCATAATCACCTATTATAGCGAGGGTCATGACAGCAATATAAGTAATGACACAAACCTGTAGCTTGCATGCTTGCTTTATAAACTGTGATTTCTTTTCGCGAGGTCGATAAAACATTATACCACCTTCTTTTTCACATTCCTCTGCTGAACGCCTTGTCCGAGGTGACGCAGCATTTACGGAGCTTGCAATAGCTTCCTAAGCTTTTTTTGTCCGTGCTTGTAACAGCTGGGCCAAACTTTCCTCGCACTACCTCCTTCCATTTAAGCACCAACTGTGCCAAAAAAACCGTTTTGTTTGTCGTCCAGTTTGGCTTTCTGTTAGGATCCAATGTCTTGCTATGAGTTTTGCTTTTGACCCATAATTTATACAACATGTGCATCTATTAGTGGAAATTGATCGGTGATGTGCTAGGTATTTTTCCGTACAACCAATTAAAGGTATGATCACAGAAAGGTATGTTGTATAAAGCTCTACATTAACGGTTTAATGCCACTAATATATTCACCGTGCAGCTCCTCTATTGGTTGAACTAGTATTTGGGGCGGGATTTTATTTGTAGTCCTCATTTCACGACACTTAAATGCTGGCTCCGTCGGCACTTAGGAATTGGGCTTAGACTTGGCTGAAAGTTACTTTTAGCAGCTTTATACAATGCTCTTAGGTCCTACTTTTTGCTAAGATTTTTTTAAACTCTTAAGTGCAAGTGTACGACCATTCTTAGGAAGTTTTATGCATACCGGCCCAGGATTCATTATATCTACTCTTACACACACACACACACACACACACACACACATATACACAGATAAAAGGAGACTCCAGCCCCCATCCTCAGAAACATATGACATCATAGCTGCCCATCAGGATACCGTACTACCCAGGCACCACCTCCAGGCGGGACTGCTCAGCTTATATATACTTAAAGTTATAAATAAATAAAACAATCCACATTTTCAAGAAAAGTCTAGCAGAATTACACACTTTCTTTTGTGCCAAGTAACACATTACAAAAATACTCAAACATTTGGAAATGAAATTTTATATAAAAATGTCATTTTATTAACAAAAAAAAAAGAGTTCAATCTGAAGTCAGTTAAAATAGCAAGATAAAGACAAAAACTATACAACATACTACTTGTCAAAATAAAATATCTATACAGTACATGCATTACAAAAAAGCTGAATTTCATACATCTTTGTAATGGTACTTTTCAGTGATACTGGCAATGCTGTCGAGAGCGTTGAGGTTTCTCAGAACAGTCAAAGCGTCTGCAATGACCTCCCTGCAAGACAAAATACTTCAGTGCCGGAACTATCAAGCCCTGATTCCACTGCAATTAAACCCAGGGCACTGTTACCTTTGGCAGGTGATGTCCGGGTTTCTCTCACAGAGCGAATGTGTCGTCTGGAGGAGGTGACGGGTGAAGTTCTGCAGCTGAGGAATGGAAGAGTGACCTTCTGCATTCACAAACCAGGATTCTGGGAAACATGCCACCACCTATTTCAAAACAAATATTTGCAAGAGAATCATCTCACCATTGTCACACAATGCAGAACCATTTAGCTCTGTAACATGACCCATCAACATATGAAATGGAAATTTCAGTTTAGCTTTAAAATTTTTCTGTCAATCAGGAAAGTTCTCTCGATACCTTTTTGCACTTCTCCAGAGATTCCTGTTCAGGTGCTGCATTTAGAAGAACCATCATCAAGTAGCGATTCAGCAGTTTATCTAGTGCCAATTCCATCAGCACATTTTCTGGGACCAACCCATCCCATAAGGTAATGTTTCCAAGGAGCTAATGGATCACAAAACAAGTTTCTGTTGATCCAATCTATGCAATCAGATCAACTTAGATTTTAAAGTTCAACAAAAAGAAATATATACCTTCACAGCTGACCAAAATTGCCTGTCTTGAAATCTATATGCCTGCCAGGTTTTGTCATCCAAAAACCTGTATGAAATGAAATATACTTAAAAAAAAAATCAGTAGTTGTAACTTTAAAAAAAATCAGTAGTTGTAGCTTAGCCTGTAGCTTGAACACAAGGATATCAATAACGAAATTCAACTTGTTCATCATCAGCCTGCAAGAGGTTTTTTTCATCAAGAAAATAATCTGAGGCTTTTAATATCATCTACATTGCATAATTAACATTCATCACATAAAATTTACCATGAGACTGCAACTGAAAATTAACAAATCAATAAATTAATTGGGTAAATTAGTATCAATGACAAAGAGGCTCCGGTGACTTACTTTTTAGGATAAAGAGGAACAAAAACATCTTCATCCACAGCATTCCTCAGTCTTGTAGTAACAGCCTCCAGAAAAGCCTTGCAAGCAGATTTTAACAGGCTTAGAGCCTCATCAAATCAACTTCAGGAAACAGACCACATGAAAACAGCCATGCTAGGTACATAATCACTGTTAGCCAATAAAATCTCCACCTTAGCATTCTTGTTCTGTTCTCCATCAAATACATGGTAATCATTCTGTAACCTCTGGCAAAGGTCTGTAAGGCAGCGAGACTGTCCCGATGACAGAGGGTCCCAGGTAAGTTCCACAAAACCTGTGAGTGAAATAACAAAAACTGAAATCAGCTTGACAGAATGCTATCAAGACCATTTCAAGAAATTTTGTGTAAACAAATATGGAACTACAGATTGTATAAAGATCTGAGAGAGCTGACCTTCTATTTTCGGTAAGATGGTCTTCTGGATGATCGAAGGCAATGTTTCTTTGTCTGTGTTATCAGATTCCTCATATCCCTCGCCATGGCAGAATTTCTCGACTGCAGAATACCAGGGTAAGGACTCAAAGTCCTCACTGTCAACCTCAAATAAAACATAAAATACATTTTGAAAACTTTGCAGAACATTATAGGAAATAGTCATTGTGTATACATATAAAGAAATCAATGCAGAAATATCCATTTTACAGTAACGCTTTACCTGTTGGGGCACAAATACATAGTAACAATTCAGTTACTACTGAAGCACAAATCATGAAGAAATATAATTACTTTAGATAAATGATTCATTAATGATGAACAAACATGAGTAATTTTCAGTTATTCATTACTTCAGTAGTTCAATAATAGTTCCTTCAGTAGTTCACAAAGGTTTACAAAATGAACAGATATAGTAAAAATAGTAACTGCTTAGTATAAAACATGTCACGATTCATTAATGATGAATTAACATGAGACCAGTATGTAACTAAAACTTAGTTTGTGCTTAATTAATACATAAGTAATAGTATAATATTATACTATCAGTGCACCGTCAAATAAAGTGTTACACATTATACAATGTACAGTACTCTCAATTTTTGTTTAAAGATGAAGTACCATTAATGGGTTCCAGCCAATTAACTGATGTCTGATGAGAGGACCCAGGAGTTTGGGTATACAGAGGCTAATGTAAGCATTGTAGTAGGACTCTGGGAACAAGACTTTCCACTCCGCAAACCGACTGAGAATCTTCTTAACATTTGAGAACTCTTCCTGAACATCAGCAAAGATCTCCTGCGACATCCTCAGTATTTCAGCTGGATGACAAAAGCGACAATTAATTAATAATAAAATAAATAATCACTATGCATAAAACAAACTAAGGTGGACTAAGAGAAACACTGATCGCCATCCAGTACATAAGTGACACTCTTACCTCTCTTTCTGTCCAGTTCCACTTTCTCATGTGTTAGTGGTTCACAGTCTGCCAAGTCACCCTCACAACCTGCTTCAAGGTCACTCTTCTGGCTGACAGCATTAAAATATTAACTCGTGTTATTCATGTGAACTGATATCCAAAGTCCAGTCATACACAAAATAAGTATATAATGACCAATAATTAGGCTGAAAAGAACATATTTAAAAACTGATAACCTTAGATATCTAGAACCTAAAAATACTTCCACAGCTGCACTACTTTAAACCTTTCAATGAGTCGGTCACCTCTGATCTATGACAAACACACTGTTCGTCTGACTTCTTGCTTACCTTTGTTCTGAGATCTCTGTGAGGTTTTTCTCTGCAACTTCAGTGATGACTGGATCTGTGTTATCTAGAGGATCATATAAGAATGACAATGACTGAAACAAGGCTTTGAAATAACAAAAAGTAACAAATTTACCAAGACTATTCTTAATGTTAAACAGAAACATATCAAAACAGTCAAGTTAAATTTCTGTTCAAATGTGCTGCATGCATTGTGGCACAGCCCAAAAACACAAAGCACACTCACAGACCAGCTGCTGGAGGTGAGTGGACTGTATCCTCACTGCTTCTCGCCTACGTGACAACAGCGCCTCAGCCTGGTCAATGAGCAGTGTGTGCATTTCCATCTCTGCTGCATTAATGAGTACTATCTGGAAAAAAGCAGAGTCAAATAGCAACAATCAGCTTGTTTTACATGCAAAACAGATCGATTATTTATTCTACAGGCTGGATAGAAAGACCCCTATCCATGATGCAGAAAACGTAGGCTGCAAAATTCCATTTTTATGCTAAATGAATTATGGTACTACATTATGAATTTAACAAAAGGTCAAGTCACCGCAGTTATTTCATCCTGTCAAATTCAGTCCACAAATGAAAGACCAGTAGGGGGCACTCCTTCCTTATACAGACACAGCTGTACAATAGTCTGTGGTACTTTATTTTGACTTCATGACGGGTATGATTATTCAATAAATTGTATATTCAACAATTTCTTATAAAATGAGTTTTGTGTTGATTTTGCCCAACTGCAGGCTAATGTAAGCATTCAAAACATGTTTACGGTAAACTATAGGCCAGACTATGGTGTTTGTTAGGTTACATGTACTTTATTACATTGCATTTTCCCCTTACGATATTTTCACCTTTAGATAGATTTATTAGAATGCAACCCCATCGTAACCTGGGGACAGTCTATCTGTGCACGCACACACACACACACACACACACACACACCAAACAACATTTGAGGTTCTAAAAGTGCCACTTTAAGATTACAGACAATCACAAAAAACTTACTAAAGGGGAGGACCTGCCCCTGAAAAAGTCTCCGTACGGCACCTTTCCATCCTGCTATCCACTTGCTGCAAAGATGCTTTGACAATAATATCTCCAGCTAAGCACCTCTGACACTGATACGTGGCGAGAGTTTTGATGCTAAACATCTTTAGACTGGAGAAGCATGTCAACTACGGCTGAGTAGACGCCACTGAGAAATCAAGGGTTTCATCAAGCGGTATAGGTGCCTGAAACCTAAGAGCGTTCACTGTGGCAGCCCACCTTCTCTGTAAGACACTCAGTCAGGTTCTGCACGTAGACCCTCATGCCTCTGTAGAACTTGTGCTGTTCGTCGGAGGAGCCGCTCTCCAGCAGCTCCGAGGAGGCCTTGGCACTCTCCATGTCAAGCTGCATTCTCCGGTGCTCTGCCTCATGCGCTCGGTGCACCTCTCTCAATGACTCCAGCCTAGAGGAAGAATCCAGATCATCAAGTGGCATGTCAACCAGCATCACGTAGCCAAGCATCCCTGGTCTCTCCTATGTAGCTGCAAGCCTCTTAAGCCCAGCTGGAGAGCTGCAGATCCCCTGAATAAGTTATTAGCCTACAGGAGAGTTAGTCTTTCTTTGTGAACTCAATCTTGATTAACATTTGGGGTTTCCAAAATATCTGATCTAATGCGCATAATTCAAAGAAATCCGAAATTTGTCAGAGTGTGTCACTTACCTCCCGGTTATTCTCTTTTTTATGACATCAATGCTGACTGCCGGAAGGGATTGGGGAATATCGACTTTCTTCTTCGGCTTGACAGTGTCCCGGGA
Organism: Paramormyrops kingsleyae; assembly: GCF_048594095.1. Lineage (NCBI taxonomy): Eukaryota > Metazoa > Chordata > Actinopteri > Osteoglossiformes > Mormyridae > Paramormyrops > Paramormyrops kingsleyae. The sequence continues at coordinate 183,263 of NC_132810.1, forward strand.
GTCGCTGCTGTCTGGAAACTGAGCATGTACAGAAACTATGCTGAAAGAAAGCCAGAGAGCTTTCACCTGACACTAAAGACAAGTTATTGAGTAACAGACACCGACATTCTCCCCTAAATTTACACGGCCGAGTCAACCATTCATGTGTTGCTTCATCGAATTAAAGACAAACATTTCTGCAGTGTGGATTTTCTGTGTCATTAACAAGCCTGCAGTAGAAACGCATTACATGACAAAGAAGGTCACCAGCACGGCATTTCCCGTCAGCAAACTAAAGCAGAATCAGGCTGTTTAGCAGATTGGAAAAGCTTGATGTGCAAGTTATGCTTGTTCTTCAACAACTGGAAATTAGACGGGGTGGGGGGCAGTGTGTGCCTCAGTGGGTTAGGACTCTTGGCCCATGATCAGAAGGTCACCAGTTAGAATCCTGTGGTCAGCAAACTGATGCCACCACTGGGCCCTTCAGCAAAGACCTTATCCCCCAGCACCAGAGCCGATGCTCATTGACTGACCCTGCGCTGTGACCACCAAGCTTGGTCTCACCTCTACATATGTCTGTGTCTCATGGAGAACAAAAAAGGGGTATGTGGAAAGAGACTTTCCCCATGGGGATAAATAACAACACCATTCCATTCCATTGAATTCTGTTTCTGTTCATTTTTGCTTTAGAAATACATATCCAGCATCACAGAATGCTTACAATGATTCCTGAAAATAGCTTTTTAAAAGTCATTACATATATAATATCACGGCGTTTAACCAGTTACGGAATTCAGAATCAGAAAAGCTGAAGGAACTGAAAGATCATTATACATGAGGTTTAAAACTGCTGGTAGCTTGGAGCCTTGGCACATATGGGGGACGGTGGGGCAGCATGCCAGCGGCTTATTGGCTCACCGTGAAGATAGTACCACGTTGGTACTACCAACTAGTACTCATGGGAGCTCACCTTATGTCTTCTGACTCCTTTCCCAATTTGCTGTTCCTCCCACAGGGTCCGATCATCTTCCTCCTCGCTGTCCGGGCTGCCGCTCTCGCTCTCACTCCCTCCTGCAAAAGCAGTGATCAGAATCACAAGGGAGGCCCAGCCATACAATACAGAACATCAAGCAAAATAGGAAAAAAGTGAAACTATGGTGAAATAAGCAGATGGATGGATGGATGGATCTTGCCCCTAAGGATTCACTTTCTATATATACACACAATACATAATTTTCCCCATGGCTGCACCATTAATGGTGCCCACTTAAGATGTCTCTAAAATGACAGCCTCACCAATCTTCTCAGCTATCCTTTCCCTGATACTTTTCGACTTGGGCGCAAACTGGATGCGACGCTGGTGGTCATCAGGCTCGTCATCGCTGTGCTTCCCGACAAAATCATCATCATCCTCCTCTTCATCCTCCCCTTCACCAGAGCTGCCCCCCTGATTGCCATCTAGGGGGATGTAGTCCTTCTGGGTTCTTGCTTTCCTCCGATGTTTTCTAGCTGCACGGATTTGTCGAGCGTCCGGGATGACACCTACACTGAACACAAAGCACTGCTACTTACAGAACACACAGAACTGTAATGCAACTTAAATATTATAAATGTAATCTTATGTGATTTAACACACTTTCGATGCAAAATTATTTTATCTGATTACCATTATATATCAAATTATTGATGTATGATAAGGATAGGTATCAGTATTATGAGTATACTTCAGTCACAACAAACCTGGCCTTGGTTCTGATGTTCTGGAGGGGGTAGATCGTGGAGAACTAGAGTCATTTTCACTCCTTCGCATCTCTTCATCCACTTCAAGGCACTTGGAGTCCTCTTCGGAGGACAGGTTCATCGCATCTGCATCTTTTTGTACTTAAAAAAAGAACCGCGAAGACAAATTCCGTGTTAGGTACGCAGATGAAAAAGTTATATTTTGTAGATGCATACATCTTTGCGATTACCTTTGGGATGCAATTCTTTCGCAGGAGAATCGTCTTTCTTCCTTGCTTTGAAGACGACCTCTTTTTCGGCGGACTTTTTCACTTTAAATTCACAAACATCCGCTGTCCAGAAACAGACAGGTCATTATATGTGTCTGTTTGAACACATGGTTGAACCGTGTACCAATAGATTGGTATATAATGTAGACCAGAAGTCGTTGTCATCTATTATATGTGCCCCTGGGAAATAAACTTACCTTCTTTGTCATCGGAGAAGCTGAAAATGTTTCTCTCCAGCTTCGCCGGATCGTCTGTCTTGGATCGGGCATCTTCGCAGTCACTGGAATCCGCCTTAGGGATCACTACCTCCGGCCGCGAACTGCAAGAAACTCCCCTGTCTTGGCTTCTATGGGAGGCCAGCGCCTCTTTTCCGTCTTCCGCACCGTTCTCATCTTTATTGCCTTCTTCTTCGTCACTCGATTCATGTTGCCTCTGCCTGAAATTTCTTTTAGGCCTTTTATTAAACATGGTCCAGTAAATAGTAACTTGCTGTAATTCTGGTGCTTTCAGTATGAAACCACTTTGGGAAACATCTAAAATGAAACAACGGGGGAGTAGCCTACCTAAATTATTTATTTGGTGTTATTCTGAAATACAAGTCTACGATTTTTTTACAGGTGATATAAATGATAAACATTAACTTCTCGATATATGGATAATCACACTCAAAATAATCCGTCTGGCATATATATAAATATATAGTAATATTGGTATGTCAGACTTGCACTGCATTGTGGGAGATGTAGTTTGGTTCTGTTGCTTTACAGATTATCAACTACTGTTATACGATTTTTAATCATATATATTAATTAATAGTACATTTTATTCTTACGCTAGTCTTTATGTTAGTATAAAGCCAGCAATTAAATACGCAACCAAAATGTAACTTTATTTTACTGCTTTGAGTTAAATCTTCATTTACATTTTTGTTTCAAAATGCACAGACAAAATCGCTGAGCTCAAGGTTAAGACTGGTGCAATATTGACACACAAAAACATCATTCGTGCATATATTTGATTTAAGCACATTCTCTGATTATTTTAAAATGGCTAGAGACCGTAATAAACTGTTCAGGTCCATTGTATTCGAACTATAGTTTTGAGTTAAACCACGTTTTATACAAACTAATTGTTTAGACTCCCAATGTAACTGCATTTAAAATTGTCTTAGAAATCATTATTCAACGTCATATGATTGGTCTAAAGCAGATTACACAAAGACAAGGCTTTCATATGCAACACAGTGTAGATGGCAAGGTCAATAATTGCAGTAGCAAGTTTATAAAGACCCCGCCTCGCGACCCTGACCAAGAGGCAGTAGCTAGTAGAAAACGAATGGATGTTGCATCTTGTAAAGACATGACGGGAGGGTGAACTTGGTTTGTCGCTCCAATAGTGGGCAGTAACCGCCACCGAAATAGTTCCAAATGACGAGAAAAAAACATCCAGTAACTTAGATAAATATAGGAAGCATTGGTTAAGTTATATTTTAAAGTGGTCGTTTTAAGAATGCATGTTTTACGTTTTACGGTATTCATTTCTATGTTTACAAGTGATGGTCATGTGGAATCCACCAACCATGAAGGATCTCCCCCGAAAGCAGTAAAAATGTTACCATCACGTACAAAACACCATAATAACATTAAAAAGTTCATTCTTAATCCAGAATGCGGGGATTATTCATCACAGAATGTGCGTATTGTAGTCTAACAAACTGGTAAATTGCGATTACTTCCAGCAAATTTTAATATTTTGATCTAGATGTTCATTGTGGTGCTTAACGCCGGAGCTGTTGATACCCCGATTTTTTCCACACTGATGATTTAGGACTTTGGGGTGTGACCAGTAAATGAAAAGGGGGCGGTATGCGGCATGTATGCTACTGGTTCTACGAGACAGATTACTCTCCTCCCAGTTCGTGGCTGGATTAAAATCATGCGCTGTGCAAAACTCAGTAATTGTCAGCCATGTTTTTGCTTACATATTGTCATCAGCAACAGGTTCAACAGCAGATTAGAAATGTAATTCTTGTAATCAGCTGTTGCTCCTGTAGGTTATCAGTGATTCTCTTAGACGATTCTTGACGTAGCACCTGGCGCTGGGATTAAAGACTTCAGAAGGCCAATACTGCATGTTTTTCCTCTATCTTATAAATGTGAGTATTACCCGACTTATAGTTTAGCTATTATGACATAAAATGTACCCGATTAATATTTGTTTTCCGGAGGGAAATGTTGATGCTGTTTTGTTCGATCAGTTGTTTGCAGTGCCGCCCGACTAAATAATAATGACTGAAATGGAAGTATCTTAAGGAAGTAGAGAAATTAAACAGTGTCGTTTGCTATTAGTGGTTAAGTAAATATGCATATTTCTCGGAAATGAAGAAGACGTTGTCTTACATCAGCAAGAGGGGAGTTTTACTCAAAATATGCCAAAGTGGACGTTTGAAGTCGAATAGATGGCCAATGTTAATATTGTAAATGAGGTACGCAAGTGTCGCAGTTTACAAAGTTTAGACGAGGATAGTTTTAAAGAATTACGACTGCTGTAATTTACAGTTCATCAATAGGACATCGTGCGGATAATTTCGAAACGTCAGCGCTACACTGCAGGAAGAAACAATCACCAATTAAGCGAGTGAACATATTGATATGTTTGGTTTTTAATGCCTTATTCTTTGACGTTAGAGGGCATATGCTGGCATACAGCGTTGCAGGAAAGTCAATATTGCAGTGTTCCGGTACAAGTGGATTTAAAATAAATAATTCGCGGAAAAAACAAACGTGGTATATTGTTTGTGTTTCTGACGTGTCTGTATCTTTTAGATGTTTTAAATATCCTGCTGTTTGGCACCACGCAACGCCATTTTCGCAAATTAAATGACTTGTAATCCTTGATTCTTGTTTTGATAACCATTCGACCCAAATGTGGCGTAAAATGACGTGTGTGTGTGTGTGTGTGCGCCCTTCGAGATAAATGCTTCCTTGTTTGTTGAAAGACATCTTTCATGTCATGATCATTATTTATGCAGTGACTTATTGGGGAACACATCACGAAGTGTTTAAGTATATATGACTATCGTGATTAAACATGATTAATTGGCCTCTTAGCGGTAATTGCATGTGGATAATGCGATATCAAATACTTGGGTGATTTAATTGCAGCTTTTATTATACATTACCTGATGCATTTTATGATGGTAGTGAGTCAGTACTTTGTGAATGTCTCCTCCTCAAGAACAATATAAATAAGGAATGGGATAGCATAATCACACTGTATATGTGGACATATTTCTTTCATCATGTAGTGATATTTGCTTTAGAAAGAACTGCTTAATGAATGCAGAATGAACAGCAGGATGTACTTATGCATTAGGACTCCACATTGTACACAAGTGCTGGAAGTGTAAATACAATTTTAAATAGCATTTACAAATCTGTGGAATGTCTGTTCAGTGTTTTTGCATACGGTACTTTGTTTCAGTCACTATACTATCGACTCCAGCGTCAGATCGACTTATTTGACTCAGCAATTCAGCAGTCAGTGAATGTGGTTTAGGTGCATTCTTCGTGTCATTTTCCTTTTTGTGTTTCTAACATATTTATTAGAGGCTGGAACATTCATTTATGGATAGTGACACCCTGCTTGGATGTGTCTGGGTGGAGCGTGTCCATTTTAAAAGAACTGATGTTGTGTTTTAGTAGAGAAATAATGAATGTATGTATGTATGTATGTAAGAACAACAAGGTTTTTGGGATGTACCTTTTCACTATTATTTAAAGTAAAAAAAATGTATGAATTAATTTCTCCTTGGTTCTTGTATGAGAATTCTGAGTAATGGCCTTCCTCGTTTAATGGTTGTTAAACGTGTGCAGTATTTCATTTCCTGTTGTAATACTTGGTCACCAATTATACTTGTTTGCTTATATGAGGGAGGAGACAACTCTTGTGTGTGATATGTCCTTAAGGTAGATTGTTTCAGTTTCCTTGTCTGTGATCAGTATGTAAAAATAAACAAATATTGCTATATTGGGTTACCTTTTCACAATTGCATTTAGGTATAAGCTCATCACATAGGATTCACTATATTTTTATGATGATTTGGAGCTTTGCAGTTTGACCTTACTCTCAGTGAAAATGATTTTATTGCGTTATTTTTCTGACTTGTTGTGTTACCCTTTATCTTCAGTGGGACTCCTAATCATAATTAAAGATTCCAGACTTGCCCCAGTTTTGCTTAAAAACATTTAATTAAAAAAGTATAAATGTCTCTATTCCATCACTTGTGACTGTTTGGCTGAAACAGCACCTATTGAAATTTTGTGCATATTATTCTACCTATATTAAATTAGCATATTGTTGGCATTGAATGTGTTTCTTGAAAATATATTGAAAGCTACATATACATAAATGGTTTATGCTAGTGTTTTAAATCATTTTTGGAATATCCTTTGCAGCAGTGGTAGGGAAATCATTTTTGCATGGAAGACTGGAGTGATTACAGTTTTTTGGGTTACCTTTCTGTTAGCGACTGATTTACACCTTGGGCATCCGATGAACTTGGATCCTATTCTAATAATAGTCTTACTAAAGCAATTAAGAGCTGACGTGGAGTTAAATTCAGCATGCCCTGTGGCCCTCCGTGGGCCGTGGTCGCTTTCCAATGTGACAGAGGTTGCCTTTATTTCATACAGTCTAGACTGAAGAAAATTATTGGTGGCTGGATATTTTAAAATTTAAAGACAGTCCCTTTTTGGAAGTGGTCTTTATTCTTATTGTCCAGCATCTTGGTCATAGGCTTTTAATCATCTGATTTAATGCTGTAACAACAGACATCCATCCTTGAAGCCAATAAAGACAATAATTCTGACATCCACCCTGGGAGATCCAAGGACTCTGTCCTGAATTTAAAAGAAGTGTATCCATTGTCAAGCACTTAAAAATGTAAAGGTAAATTGCAAGGTTTCTCACTAATATTAAATTAGAAAGGGACCGGTTAGGGAACATTACAGCGGCTCATTAGGTAACATTGTGAGCTTACACCTTCAGGGCAGGGAATTTGATTACTGACCCTTCTGCAGTCCAAAAACATATAGTTAGGTGGATTTGTGTCTCTAAATTGCCCATTCAGTGTGTGTGGCTTTGTGTACATTGTGTGATTGGCCCTTTGCTCACGGTGATAGGTTCCATGCCCACTGCAGCCCTGTATTGAATATGCAGTTATGGAAAATGTATGTATGGATGGGGGTGCATTAAACGAACCTGCCCAGTGGATCATATGTTTGCATGTACAAAATCCATATAGTGAAGAAAAGACTTGTCCAGAATTTGCATTTCTTGGTATATACTCCCGATTCCTGGCTTCAGTAGTGCAATATAATCTGTGCATTAAAATATGTGTAAATGAACTCAAATCACATACTAAAATTGCCGCTGTGGGGTTTTATGATAAATCTAATTAAACTTTTATACCACAGTCCTCCTGTGATGATTTTTAACAATTATGCCTCCTCCATAAAGCTGTTCTGAAATGACTAGATTCAAGCTGATTTCAGGTCCTTTTTTTGTATAGGCAAGGCATGTGTAGATGTTACTACTTAAAATTATGCCTGAATCACTTTTTGTTTGCACATATACCTGTATGATAATGTCAGTAATAATAGATGCATTTGGAAAGGGCATTGCAGTATTACTGTGATAGCTTGACTGGGAAAAGTTACAGCAAACAAATAACTAGTTTGTTCTTTGCAGTTGGATTTTATTTGTTTTGTCAATAGTTCACAGATCACTAATTAAGAATTTGTTGGGAGTGGGAATCAGCATGCAACAGTGTAGTAGTAGGACCAGGGCTGGTCATATATGTTGTATGTCATCATCGTCCATAGCTGAAGGTATGCAGCACTGACGCTTGGTACTGCACTTACATTTAAATAGTCCTGGTTGGCTTTCATGTAAGTTTGATTTTGTGCAGTAGTCAGTGTTTGAGTGGGAGGGATTTTGGTCAAGAGTTCCATCAAGTCTTGAATAAGTCTTTAGTCTTATTCAGCTGTCAGCATTGTGTCTGTATTTCTTAGTGGGTATATGCCAAGTTTATTAGTTAGGTGGTTAGAAAGAACTGAAATCGGCGGGGAATAAAACTGATAAGCTTTTGTTTTCCTTTTTTAACACAAATTTGAGATGGTTTCCGGATGATTGGTTGTGTTATGTAAGCCCACAGAATGAGAATTAGAATGTGCTGCCTGATAGGCCAAGCTTGAGCAAGCTTATGTGTACTGGGATCTCACACGATAGCCTGGAACAGGACGGTCAATGCGTACTGTGCCTGTCTCGTTATGATGATATTCATAGCTCAGCTTTTGTATTAGGAGTCATGTAATTAAGGGATTCCAATGGTCCTCAAAGGTCAGATAAATCTAGCATCCAATTGATGCCTTGCAATCGGGGTAATTGCATTAAATAATGTCAGAGAGTGCACAGATGTTTTTTGAAATAGGTTATGCTGATGTTCCAAAATACAATAGCAGGGTTCCACAGCAGAGCAAGAACCCTATGCTAAATGTCACCCCCCCCCAACCCCCGACCAATTTTTATTAATTTTTTTACCAGGGGGCAGTGGCCCTTGGTTTTGTCTTATTGCTAGAATTTGGCACTTGGGGGGAAATAATTGGGGAACACTGTGCTATAGGGTATGCTACCCCTCCCAGGAGAGGATCCATAGGGTAGTGTTACCCCCACCTCCAAACTCGTCAGAGCGAAAAATATACAAGGTGGACCCCCTTGGTGTGTGTCTTACAGCACCTAAAAAAATAACAGCAGTCCGCTTCTGCCATGTAGTGCCCTAATCAGAGGTCTCACTGAATGGTTTGGAAGGGGAAACAGGCCCTAAAGAGAATAATAAAAATGGCAGAAAAGATTATTGGTACAGGTTTCCGCATGATGGACTCTCTGTTCACTAGTCATGGCCAGAGCAAAGCACAGTGAATTATCAGAGTCCCTCTCCACCCTGCCTACCACCTATTCACCTGGCATGACACCAAACATCATTTTAGGTGTCACAGACCAAAAAGTTCCAAAGATCAGGTTCACTAATAGCTGCTTCTGCTTCCCTGTGTGTTCTGTGTGTAATTAACAGGCTGTGTGATCTCCACAAAAGGCTTCCTTTATAACTATACTCGTACAGATGCTTCCTGGGTCCTGAAGGCCCGTGTTACGATATTTGGACTTTACGATGGGTATCCAGTTCCATTCTATTTTTCACTTTCAGTACATTATTCAATAAATTACATGAGATATTCAGCACTTTTTTTTATAAAACAGGCTTTGTGTTAATGATTTTGTAGGCTAATGTAAGTGTTCTAATCATGTTTAAGGTAGGCTAGGCTAGGCTAGGATGCCTGTTAGGTTAGGTGTACTGTCTTAAAATGCATTTTCACTTTACGATATTTTCACCATACGATAGGTTTATCGGAACGTAACCCCATCGTAATCTGGGGCCTGTACTACGAAGTGGGTAACTTGTCAGATTTAAGGTAGTCTGGGCAAAATGTACATGAACAAATATGAAGTCCATTTGAACTTTGGTACCTTAAATCTGATAAGTTACCCCGATAAGCCAGTAACCATCTTTAAAAGGCCATCTTTTTATAAGCTTATGGATAACAGAGATGCTTTTGAGGAAAAAAGTTGTTAGAATTAAGTTACGTGTGGATGATATGTTTGTCAGTGACCTGCATGTGGAAGTTGTCCCAGAATAAGGAATCCCCTGCTTCAGAGGCCGTTGGCTTCCCCAGCTGCTGATTACTGCAAGCACGACTGGATCAGCATTTATAGGAAAACCTATGAAAATATTGCAAAGTCTGGGGCTATTTAAAGAAACAGTACTTGTTCACAACAGCCAGTGTCTGTGTCAGGCATTTTTCAGGTTTCTTTTGTCTCGCAATACCAATGTTTCCCTCTGATGTCATCCACCACTCCAGGGAGAAAATGGGAGGAAGTTGCAGGATATGATCATGTCAGCCTTTTTACTGTATTCCTTTACTGCTAACAACATTTCAATGCTAATTTATGGAATAATAAGCAGCTCATCAGTTTAGGTATTCCTATATGTCTCTCTTTTGCCAGCTTCACATAAAAAACCTAAATTAATTAGCCTCTGCTGCCAATGCCAATTTGTGTGTACCAGGCAAAACTCAGCGGTTGATTAATAGATTGGCTGTGGTCTGAACTGGGTATGTAAGGTACACGGCACTACAGATTGCAGTTCGGTGTCAAAACCCCAATTTTATGCATTTTCTTTCTTGGCTGGAGGCACTTCATATTGCTTTACGGCTTTTCTGAATTGCTAAAACACTAAACCCCATTTTAAAAACGAAACTGTCAACTATCAAAACTCCTTCATCAAATCAATCCCACAGGTGATCCCCCTAAACACTGTTCATCAGGTTAGACCCAATTTGCAAATCTGAATCTCCTATTCAGCAAAGTTCTAAACACATTCTCACTCACGAGACATATTTGGCAATGTGGTGCACTTATACCCCGAATGGCACACAAAGACTCCAAACGTTACGCACAACTAACACCCTGTTTTCAACATTAACGCAATACCACTCAAAATTGCCTACCCATGTCCAATCGGTGGTGTGTAGAACCCAATCAATAAACAGGATATAAGCCTAGTCAAATGCAAGTGGCATGAGTTAATTCAATGATGGAGCTCTACAACTATAGAGGAAGAGGAGGAAGATCAAGAAGAAAAGCTATAATTTCAAATGAAATTGGAGCAACAATCATAGATTATGTTCTGGTTCATGGCATGACTGATGGAAGCAGGGCAACATGTGGAACCAAATCTAAGTAGGTTCTCAGTGGCCTCCACAATCAAGACTTTCAGTGAAGAAAACAGGTAAAATGTATTTCTGTCTCTGAGAGTTACAGCATGATTTTAGTCTCAGTTAATCATTCCACCAATTTCTAGAAAGGGGACAGAGAAAAATAATTTCTTTATGGTACTATATCTATTTGTGTACAATAGAGAACATTTACAATACAGCATATATGCTTCCAAAAAAATTATCTTTTTGTAGAATTGAAAGACAGCCACATGAGGATGGAAAGACACGTGTTCACACATCAACAGGAGACACTTATTGTTGATATGTTCCATCAAAGTCATGCACGTCGATTGTGTGAAATGCAACAGCAGATTAATCAAGACAATATGCATTTTGAAGGAATAAACAGTGAGTCAGTCAACAATTGACCATGTCTTGCAACGCAACCAGATAAGGATGAAACAAGGCTATAGGGTACTGTTTGAGCGGAACTCTGAAAGAGTGAAAGAGCAATGATATCAATATGTGCAAGTAAACTTTTATAGTGAACTCAGCACTAGCATGTATACTGTGCTCTACGTAAGCAGCACGTGTACAGAGACAAAGTACATCATACTGTGTCATTTACAGAACTGAGTAGTCTAGTTTTACTGTGTATAGAGAATTTTTGAACTTGTATCCATGAGGCTTCTCCATTGAGTCATCTTCATGGAGGAAGATGGATAGTCTCTGGCAAAAGGGAGAAGGACAGGTCGCAACATTTGGTCAACGCGCCATGATGGAAGTGCCTGGCCAGTGTGGTGGACATGTGAGTGCATGTGCTGCCATCAGCAGCTATGGGGTTGGCCACCACCATATATGACCCACTAGTAACACTGAACTTCTGTTAACATTCCTGGTTGGTCTAAAGGATGCTTTGCTTGAATATGAGCAGAGAGGTCATGAGCAGAGAGGTCACAAGCAGGCAGAGCATCCCATGTATGTTATGTCTGCCTTCCACCATACTATCCCTTTTTAAACTCTACTGAGGATTTTTTCTCAGCATGGCAGTGAAAAGCATATGACTGGATCCCCTACACACAGGAAAATCTAATCCAAGCAATGGATGCAGCATGTAATGATGTAGGAGCGCAGTCTTGCCAAGGCTGTATTCGGCACGCCAAAGAACTCATTCCATGTTGCCTTTCAAGGGAGAACCTTGCCTGTGATGTAGATGCAGTCCTGTGACCTGACCCAGTGCAGAGACATGATGCTGTGGTAGAATGAATGATTGATTTTGCTGTAAAAATATATAAAATCATATAGTGCAATTTTTTGTTTTGCTGCAAGTTTTTTTTTGTTTAAATGTAAGCTTTCATACGTACGGGAATATCCTAAATAAAGATTATTTTCCTGTTACCCAGAGTGTTTTGCATTTATTTATGTAGTGTGTAATGATAGCTGAGTAGTGTTTATACATTGGCTGGTTTTGTGTATTTTGTGTAATGCTGCTTGATTTTGAGTAAAGCTAAAATATTTTTGGGTCAACCGTTTGATTTTGCAAGACAAGTCGAAGGTTTTGTGAGTGTAGCAAGAATTTTAAGGTTTGTGCCTAGTGTTTTGAGAAAAGGAGAGGAGATTTTAGGAAATTCAACAATTCAGAAAAACTGTAAAAGAACAAAGGAATCGGAACAAATTCTGCGACAACTTTAGTTACTTTTTCATGATAATTGATTATACACGGGAGAGCTATCTTTGCGCCAGGTTTAAATAGTGAGCGGAATCGTCTGTAAAATCTTGTCAGTTTTCACTGTTCTTCCTACAATTGCAATTATTTGTTTTCCCTCCTTATTTATCAAAGAAGAGGTGAAGGAATCGTACGAAGACCCATGGAGGTCCGTGACCATGAAATAACGTCCTTCTGCCTTGTTCACTTGTCCCATTTCTTTTTTTCACATTTCTCTCTCCTCTCTCTGTCTGTGTGTGTTTCGCGGATCATGCAGGACTGGCCCCCGGCGGCGTACCGTTTGCTGATTGGAAATTCATGCGAGGCTGGAGGTCTGTCTTTCTTCCCCTCCCTTTTTCGCTGTGCTCTTTCTCCCTCTCCCTCTTTTCCAAACCCCCCTCCTCCTTTATTCATAGAGCCGGAGTAAGCTGCGCTCTGCCCTCCTTGCATTATTAATGGCAGGATGTTTCTCTCTCTTCGTCCCTCCGTCCGTGTGTGTGTGTGCGCGTGCGGGCGCGCCTGTGTGTGTACATTGCAGATGACTGCAAGCTAGCCAGCTGAGCGGAGCTCCGGGACGGCCGGCTCACTCCTCCCCACCTGCAGCCATGAATGGTAAGAACACTGTGCCAGTGTGCAGCGGAGCGTGTGTGTGTGTGCGCGCGCGCGTGTGTCCGTACGTGTGTGAGCGCGACGGAGTGAGACGCCGCGTTTACTCCTTCCTGAGTGCCTCAAGGACAGAAATGAGAAATTAGCGTGTGTATCATGGTGTCCCTCTTACCTATGGTGGGGCTTGGAGTGATACTTACTGCAGAGTGCTGGCTAGCCTTATAAAATGCTCGTGCCTTGGGGCTTGGGATCCCCTGGGCTTTTAACCGGCGGCGCTGTTCTGGTGGCGTTTACCTGGCTGAAAAGTGAAGCGGTCTAGATTAATGAACAAGCAGCAGCCTCCTGACATTGTAACGAATATCGTTTATTTATTTGTTTTTTTTTACTGTTTGCGTTATTAGCAGAAGCAAAAATCACAGTTGTGCTGCCGACCCTATATTTTCCATGGCAGTAGGAAAAAAAACTGTGAACCTGTGAAGCTGCTGCTGTGTGAAAAATGATGCTGTCCCCTTTTTTTTCAAAAGGGACGGTGGAATTAGTTGAGACGGTTTGGGATTGGAGGGGCTAGGAGCTGCTTTGTGATGCTGGACGGATTGAGGGTGTGTTGGGGAAAAACGTTTGCTCACTTCTAGGAAACGTCCTTGTAGGCTTTATGCTAGCAGATCTGTTTGTTTCTGCTGTCGGATAATTCTAGAAACAGGGCTTTCTGAGCTGTTTTGGGTAATTTAAATAGAAAATAAAAAATAGTGCAGCTGAAAATTGCGAACTACTGATCAGAACAGTGATTGTCTGCTGTGGGGAACAGCACTTGCATTTATGAAAAACAGGTTTGTATTCATAAGTAATTATTGATTGGCAGTCTTGATTTGATGAGTTATTTTATAACTAACTTTAATAGCACATCTTAGATGCAGGTCCTTGCAGGCCAAGGTGTGATGGTCGGTGAAAATTAATTACTTGTCCAATCAGCTGTACAGAATCCCTTGAAACATAACAAATTATCAGATTTATTTATTTATTTATTTTGCTTCTATGTTCAATTAATCATAGTGTCCTCTTTTTCTCACCATGAAAGTGGTCGTGGTGCTAAAAATAAGATTACTGAAAACTGCCAGCTTTGCTCTGGAGGGAGTTACCCAGGGTCCAACCAAACAGGTGTCAGTGAATGGAGTGTGTGAATATGGGTACGTGTTTGGGTCCTCGGCGAAGATGTTAAGGTAGCTGATAATGTCTTTTTTTTTAACACCGTAGTTTTGAACCTTTCCTTTGGCTCCCTCCCTTGTAGCCTCCCTTGCTAGCTAGGTCTACCAGTAGGGCAGCTGGGAATCTTTGCTGTGTTTCTCTTCCTGCATTCCAGCAGGAAGAGAAACAGGGGTGAATTGGTTTTTATTTATTGTGCGTTGGATTACTGACAGAAGCTGGTTCATTCTTCCGCTGGCCCCTTTAAAGGTGGTATTATTTGTGAGCATCTGATGTTGAGGAACAGGAACTACAGTGTGGTAATGGGCGTCCCACCAAGCATGGAGATGTGGAGGACATGTTTAGAACAGGAAACTTGGTGAAACATTTCTGTTGGGTTGTGGTCATTTGCACAGGGAGGCCTGTGCGAGTCTGTCTGAATATGGAAAGTATTAATCAGACTGGTCAGGATGACCCTTTATTGTATTACTGTTCTTTGACCTTGTCGACACCATGTTACATAGTGATGTGTGTCTCAGATGTTTAATGGTGGGCACATAAGTTGGCACCTGGTTCTATCACCTGGTGGTGTTCAGGGTGTTTGGGTAGGCTAGTGTTTGTACTACAAGGATGAGATATCATTGCAGTTAAAAAAACCGACTGTGTTTGAGGTCAGGAGAAAGTCATACTGGTCACTCAATGGTTCATTTGCTTGGGGTGATGAGCTTTAATCCACTGTCAAGACTTTCTGAGAAGAAAACGGGTAAAATGTATTGAAAAGTGTTGTAAGAAACTATTTTTATTGTATGCTATAGAGACGTGTAAGTAATAGACTCTTCGGCTGTGCAGTTTTCTAATACCTCAGTTTTTTTCCCCCTCTTTTCCGAGCTGGTGACTAAGGAAAATTAAATTAAATGTTGACATTCCAAACATTAAGTATCAGTATTATAAAATAAATGGATTAATTAATCAGCTTTTGGCTTACTGTACAGTGAGCAGACAGAAACTAAAATACCCACAGAAAATTAATTAAAAGGAAATATTTCTTGTCTTGCAATAGTTCTGTGATAAGAGAATGAGCCATTCAGTAGCTATATCATGTAAGTTTTTTTTGTTTTTAGCATATAATGGTTCCTATTCACAGGGGCTTTTAAGTTAGCATTATTTTCATAAAACTACTGTATAAACGTTCTCTGATATACAGTGTAGTGTGAAATGTGTGACTTGTTTTCTTTATTGTAAATATAAAAAATTGCGTATGTTGGCAATTTATGGCAAAGAACTTCAATTACTTGAAAAAGGAGAGACTTTCGTTTCCCTTTTGCAGTTTCTATATGATTTTGCGTAATGTTTGTGTTTACAGGAAAATAAGGGACATGATGTCACTCGTGGTATTTCCTGTAAGCACATATTCATATGCTGTATAAGAGTGTATCGGTTTTTTGCATAAATGTACGTCCTCAAGATATTTTTGTTGCCAGTTTGTGTTTTTTTTGTTTGAATAATACTTCTCTCTACATCTTTCTTTACTTGTCTTCCCTCCAACTTCTTTTCTTGCTTCCCCCCTGCTCTTTGCTTTCGATCTCGTTCCCTCTTTCATGCCTGGTCTCTGTCTCTCTCTTTCTCTCTTCCCTTCTCCCTCACTCTCTCTCTTTCCCCCAGGTCCTCACAGTATTTGGGCCATCACTACAGAAGAGAGGGGCAAGCACGACAAGCAGTTTGACGCTCTCTCACCCACTCTGGGATATGTGTCAGGTGTGTACGCCCCATTCACTAATAACCTTAACAGTCCGGTTGATATTGCAGGTTGCACCTACAGTTTGGTATTATAGCTGTGCTCTAATTACTGTGTTCTCGACCCCCCCCCCCCACAAGGTTAACTTCATATTACATTTGTATTTCTTGATTTAGTGATGGCTTGCCTAATGTATGGTATGATTACCTGAATCAGGTAGAAGGTAGGCTGTGTATTCGTAGCATAATTTTTTGTAAATCTGTAATATCATTCTGAATGCCAGTTACGAATGGGCCAGTCTTATTTAGCTAGGAGGAAAACAGGTGCATTGCAACTGTAGCCATTTAATGCATAGGGGCTTTGATGTGGAGCATTGTGGTGAGGACACATTTAAGATAGATGTGCCACAATTTCAATTCCATCAGCAAGGGGTCGTTCACTTAACACAAACAAATAATCTCTGGATGTTGAGTTTATATATTTTTCCCCCTTACCCTAGTCTGTCCGTCAAAACGATTAAATCTGATACAGTGGCCGATTCACTTGTATTTCATGGTTTATATGAATCTTTTGCAGGGCACAGTGTGGCAGTGTATTCTGCTGCGCTGTCTGAAATAGTGCGCAGTGGTGCAATTGATAACGACAGAAGGCCTTAATTTCGTTTGAACTCCCATGTGAAGCTGCATGGGTGCTATAGAGATCGGCTTCAAGGAATGCGCGCAAGGAATGCGTGTTCTCTCATGGTACTGGGAAAAGGGTGATCGATCGTCTCACTGAGATGTAATTGGATAAAATTCCTGGCTGCTTGAGGAAGGAACCAGAAGCTGGGCACCATTTTCATTTTTAATTTTTTTAAAATGCCACTCCCCTATGCGATCCCGCCCACCCCGACTCGATAATGCCACCCGGCCTGCATTGTACTCTGCCAGCAACGCTTTCCCCATGTTCCCTCAAGTCCTTGCCTGGACATTTTGTTTGCTTAGCTTTTTTTTTCTTCTTCTTCTTCCCTCGCTCCTTATGCCTGCATTTCTTGTCTGCTTGTTCTCTTTCTCCGCCATCGATCCCTCTTCATATCCAAATTCCCCGCCGCCTTTCTTACTCGATCTGCTTCAGACAGCTTTCCCGTTTCAGGTTTACAGTTTTTGGTGTCGCCCCATGTCACGCAGCACCATAAATAAGTTTAGTTTTTATATCATTCCTAATACTGGATCTCGCAGGGTAATGCAGTTCGGAAAGTGGCTGGCTCATCATGTTCTCCTGTGTTGGGAGGGGGGGGGGGTAGTTTTCCTCTGTCGCGTGCAGGTGTGCAAAACCCCAAGCTTCCTGTATAAGTCACTGGGCTTCTCACTTGCAAATGGTGTCAGACCGCCAGCTTCTGTCTAAATACAGATATATGATGGTAAAGTAAAGATGACCCAGTTTATTAGCCTTGCCGTTCTCTGTTTAACATTGGCTGGCTCCTCAACCCATGGTGGGTCAGTACTTCACCAAGCGAGGCCTGAGAGGATGGTAGAGGGCAGCATACCTGACGGCTGGAGCAGCTCGATGTTCCAGGAGAGTAAAGTCTCTGTGAATCTCATACTCTTTACTGTCCTCCTTTTATGCAGGGGATCTGGCACGCAAGTTCTTCCAGCAGTCCGGCCTTCCTGCCTCTGTGTTGACAGAAATATGGTGAGTCGCTCTTCTGCTTCTCAGCTGGGAATCCTGAGGCTGTTTGCTCCTTAACCATTAATATGTGATGATTACATAATTGAGCCCTGTTGTATGTTTTTACTGTATTGTATGGTCTAAAAATTGTATTTATCAGTCCAGTTCATATTTATTTTGTGTGCCTTTTTAATGTTTAATTGGCACTGATGAATTATAATCTCTTGCCTGTCCTAATTTGAAATAAATAAGCCCACAAGGCTATGTGTTTAAAAAAAGCTGTCACCCAGTATGAATTCTCAGCAAAACTAGGAGTTATTTCAAAATGCTGATGTCCACATTTTTTGGCTGGTAAATTGAGACGGCGTATGACATTTCTGGTAAAACGCTCTTATGTTTTAAGGCATTGTGGAGCACATCAGCTACATGTTTTTCGAGAGAATGGATATAGTCCTTTTGTTTATCCAGACCGAATACACCTGACACTGATTTCAGGCCAGAACCATATTGAATGTTAACCATATTAGCTGTTGTTTTGTTTCAATTTAGCCATCAGAATGAACTGACAGCCATAAAATTTCAAGATAATAAAATGGGCTGTGTATGAAAATGTTACAGATTTCAGTTGTTCCAGAATGTTACAGAAGGGAAGAGTAAATAGGCCTGATGTTTCTGTCACAGGACTCTCGCAGACGTCACCAAGGATGGGAAGATGGACAGGCTGGAGTTCTCCATCGCCATGAAGCTGATCAAGCTTAAACTGCAAGGCCAGAGCCTCCCCTCTTCGATTCCGATTGTTATGAAGCAGGCGTCCCTGCCAGGCCTCAGCTTCGGTATGTCCCCACACTGGGGGCCAAAATCGCCGTCATTCCCATTCCCAACTGACCTACGCAAAATGGTCTGACGCTGGGTAGTTTTTTGACCTGACGTCCTTTCTTCGGCTGTAGATTTGAAGACCTGGGTTGCTTGGATTTGGGAATTAGATGCTGAACAGTTACAGTGCCAGGGTGTGAAATGTGTCAATGAGGGAGAAAAAGGCAATTTGAGTATAATTAATGCAATTACTTTTCCTTAACAGATTGGCGTTGCTTAGAATAGCAATATTTTGAAGAAACAAGTTGTAATAAGTGATTTGTCTATATAAAATGAGGATTCTTTTGTATAAGGTATCTTTTAAATTTGGATAATTTGCATAAGAAGCTGGGGTAAAAATAAACTGTTGCCTTCTTTTACATATCTTCTGATAAATGGCAATATGTCAACTGGAAACTTTCATTTGCTAATTATCAATCTTCTTGAATGAAAACGCCTAGGAATTGGATCCATCCCAAACCATTCGCTGATGTCCAGCATGTCCGGGACACCAACCATGCCCATTGCATCCTCAGTGACCTCGATGGATCCAGTAGGTGCTGTCCCTCCACCAATAGCTTCCCTTCCGTTGAATATGCTGCCATCTCTTAGCTCGCACCCTCTGCCAAACGGGACAGCTGGTATCCTCCAGCCTTCCACCACCACCCTCAACTCAAGTAAGCAACATGGTCTATCAGCATCAGGTTACCACCTTGAGTTGGTTTCTCCCAAGTTTATGAGTAGACACCTGATTGTGGAACAACTGAAAAGAAGGTGATTACAGTATCTTCCACTGTTGATGGTCTGCTGCTGTCTTACAGCTCTCCCCAACTCAAACTCCTTTTCTTCCTCTCCACTGGGGTTTAACAACACTGAGATGACTAAAGCACAGTCTTTGCTGGACCTTGGATCAAGCAGGTAAAAATCCCCTAAAGGTATCTTCTGGGTCTTGTGGTTGGAAAGGTCTGAAACTTGAAATTCAAGATCGAAATCTGACCCAATTTATTTCAGCTCCAACTCGTCGTCCACAAGCTCCCCGGTGAGCAGTTCTCCCAAAGTGGGCGGTTCGGACTGGGCGGTACCACAGTCTTCTCGGCTCCGATATCGGCAGCAGTTTAATAGTCTTGACAAACAGATGACCGGTTACCTCTCAGGTAGGCCTCCTTACAATCCATTTGGTGCGCATTGAAATTCATTATGCTGTTGGCCCCAGGTTCTCATTTGTGCTGACTGTCAAATTTGATTAAAGGTCCTCAGGTGAGGAATGTACTTACTGCATCGCAGCTCACTCAGACGCAGCTGGCTAACATTTGGTAAGTGTGATGGTAGTCCTTTTAAATTCATTTTTATATGGAAACCCTTCAGCAATGTTGCTAAATATCTATTCAATGTGGCTGTTTATCGCAGATATTACTGTTTCAGTTGTTCCTGCCTGTACCTGCGTCTAGTAGCAACAATGATTCACCCCCATTGCAAATTTTTAAACATTCAAACCTGCGCCTTGCAGCCATTAAATAGGTCGCAACTCTCCGTTCCCTGTTATATTTTGTGAGATCTTTATTTTATTTGATAATGGGATCTTGCTTTTGCCGACAGTGAGGCCGTGTTCATTATCTGAACGGTGACAGTGTTAGGTTTTCATCCCCCGCAGGAATCTGGCGGACGTGGATAAGGATGGCAAGCTGAAAGCTGAGGAATTCATCCTGGCCATGCATCTGGTGGACGTGGCCAAAATTGGCCAGCCGCTGCCCCTTACACTGCCTCTGGACCTCGTGCCGCCTTCATTTAGGTATGAAAAATCTAGGTTCGAGACACGCTCTGCATGCTAGCAGTTTTTACGCTGTTATCATAATTAAATATTCCTTAAGGAAGAACTGAAGCAGTTTAAATTTTTCAACACGAGATTTTAATTTTATTCTTAAATATTTTAATTTATTTTTCTCCCCAAACATTCCATCTTAGCGTATTTTGTCAATCGTCATATTGATGTTTGAATTTTAAAACTGACCAAAATTCAAGATATATTTTAATGACCAGTATTTTGTTTTGTATCATAAATCGATACTGTGCTGCTGAATGTTATTTATTTCACCTTATATATAATACTGTGCAAATATTGTATAATCTGTATACAAATCATTATCATTTGCATTTTTTTAATTTTACTTCCTCAGGAGTGGAAACTTGAATGATATATCAAATGGAAACATTCCTTCTATCTATATTGGAGCCACTGAGAACTTTGAGGCAACGACGACGCAGAAAGCTAAGAACAACGGTACGTGTCATTCATACACGTAACGCAATAATCATCTTCCAAGCTGTTTCAGATCCACCTGTCTGCAGAAATGTTGGTGAATTCATGCGTAGCCTCAATTTAGATTGTGGTATTAATCCAAAATAAAACCACTAAAATAAACTGTACTGTCAGTACTTGGTGTCTTAAACTCGGTGTTTATTAAGTTACACAGAGCTGCAAAGATTTTAAGTTCCTCTACAATCAGGGCATGTGTTGGGGATGATTCTATTATTTGACCCTTAGGGGGGGCCCAGCTCCCAGTGAGATGTACAAAGTCATAGTTATGATTCGCTACTGCATTTCCCGTGGGTTCTAGCATTCTAGCCTAGCTCTAGGTCTTAGAAGACTCTGTCACAAAGGCCCTCTAACAGAGCCCTAGAAATGCGCCTGGTCGATTGTTAAGGATTTTGAAGGACAATGAGCTGAGGCTCCATGGTGGCTCGCTCTCATTGGCTCAGCGACGTTTGAGGACAAGCGCAAGGAGAACTTTGACCGGGGCAACGCAGAGCTAGAGAAGCGGCGGCAGGCCCTGCTGGAGCAGCAGCGCCGGGACGAGGAGCGCCGGGCCCAGGAGGCACGTGAGGAGCAGGAGCGACGTGAGCAGGAGGCCCTGGAGCTGGACAGGAGGCGGCTACTGGAGCAGGAGCGGAGGCTGGAGCGCATGCGGGAGCTCGAGAGGCAGAAGGAGGAGGAGCGGCAGAAGGAGCTGGAGCGCAAGGAAGTGAGTGAAAGGCCTGTCTGAAGGAACCAAACTGAGGTCTCCTTTTTACACCCGGGGCCAGTGGGCTCCTTCATCCTGAAAAGATCCAAATTCATCTACAGTGTTAGACAGTGTGGGCAGGATTTCAGTAAAACTCACCTCCTCTATCTTTAGAGCTGGTGACTCCTCTATATGTACTGCATAATGATCCCGTGATGTTCCATAAAGGGTGGGCTGGTCCTCCACCATATATGAAACATTATAGTGTGATTATTTTATTTATATTCATTTTATATACATTCATCTGTTCGTTTTGAATATCTTCCACCTTTTGTTATTCTTGAGAGGGTCGGGGGGGGGGGGGGGAGGGGGGGTACTTAAGCCTATTAGAGGCAGCATAGGGTATAAGAGTTTCAACCCGGGCAGGGTGTTAGTGTGTCTTAATGGTTACTGGTTAATGGTTAATGAAATGAGTAATGAGCTGAGCATATTTACAAGACTTGTCATAACACATAAAACGTAATGGCTTTACAGAACTCATTTTCAGCATAATTGTTTTTCAGATTCCTTGTGGAAATACTTACTATGCTTGTCATCATATAGCCTTTGATTTTAGTGATCAAAGTAAATAAAAGATTGCTCTCCAACTTGGGAAAAACTTTAAATGGTTTGTGTTAAATCATAATGATGTAGTCTATACGCAGTGTGTTATATGTGTTTATGTGTGATATATTATTCTCTTTCAAAACCATCACTGAAGTTTTAAAGCCTAAATCAGCATCCAGTGCTTTATCTACACCGTTGGACAGTAGCGCTTAAGCGCAAGTTGTGTCTCTGTCCCCATGGCTGCAGGCAGCCAGGCTTGAGCTGGAACGGCAGAGGCAGCAGGACTGGGAGCAAAGGAAACGGCACGAGCTGCTGAGCCGCAAAAACCAGGAGCTGGAAGACATCATGCGGTTAAAGGCCAAGAAGAGGAACCTGGAGATGGAGCTGGAGGCTGTGGTGAGGATCACGCTTATTCATGTGACCTTTTCCATTTACTAAACCTTATATACTTGGTAGTATTTAGCATATCAGCATTTTGAAGTATCTTAAAAATTTATATGAATGTTAAAAGTTCAGTCGCTAACATTTCATTAGCTGAACTGTGCGGCGTAGAGCAGTTGTTGCTCCGTGAAGCAGGATTTCTCAGTTAGCTGGGTTAACTTGAGCTACAAGTCATGATCGTCCAATAGGAATGCTCCTTACCTAGACTCTTATTGGACCATCATTAGTTCTATCTTAAGTTAACCCAGCTAACAGAAGTTCTGCTTTATGGAATGGAACACCCTCAAGAGATCGGCCCTTTACGGACAAGATTGCCTGTGTGTATGCAGGTTTTTGGGATTTAGGTCAGCTGTTCAAACCCAGGTGTGAGGACTCTTCAGTCAATCAGTCCTCTAATTGGGGAGTTGCAGCGAAAATCCACATTCACAACAGCCCTTTCTGGATAAGATTGCCCACCCCTGGTGTAGAGTGTAACTCAATAGCGGACATTTGCATGTTCAATGGCCTTGCAAAAATGCTCCTAGTAAAAGAAGTGATGCTTTGCACACTTAACAGGGGGACAAGCACAAGCAGATCTCTGATCACCTCCGGGACGCACAGAGTAAGAAAAAGATCCAGAAGGCTGAACTGGACCTGGTTAACCAGAGGCGGGACTGCCACATCATGGAGATAAACACCCTACAGAAGCAGTTTGAGGTTGAGTCACTGCGTTCAGTTCTTTTTTTTTTGTACTGGCCTTTTATAGGAAGCAGTGAACAATGTTTAGCAACAGTGTTTCCAGTTGATCAGAGCCAAAGTTAAAACCAGATCCACCCATCTTTCAGCTGCATATCTAGTATAGGGTCATGGGAGGTCTGGAGCATAGGGCATAAGCTGGGGAACTTTCGGGAAGCGATCATGGTCTGTGGAAGGGCACGTACACACAGTCACACTCTGTGGGTGATTTTCAGAGGCACCAGACTGCAGGAAGAAGGAGATGGCCAGAGGAAACGCGTGCGACACAGCTAGAGCATGCAAACTCTGCACATACATAGTCAGGGGAGGAATTGAATTGTAGACCATGAGGTCTGAGGCAAAGGAGCCAGTCACTAAAACACAGCCCAACAGCAGTTACACAATAAGAGGAGGTGAATTCTCACCTCCTCTTTCAACACATAAAACCTGGTCTTTTCATCCTGCTGATAATACCATATATATACACAAAACTGGCAGAGCTGTACAGTAACGTAAATTGTAAACATTTGGCACCCCATGGACTTTGACCAGTACAGCACATACAGTACCAAATATGCATTATTTTCAGTGGTGGGCATTTCAGGTCCAGAAACTACAAATCTGGACCAGGATTTTGTTTCTAGCAACTAGTTCAGTGTGACTGTCACCCTTTATGCTCAACTGGTTGCTTGAAACAATATCTTGGTCTGGATTAGAGGTCGACCGATATGGGTTTTTCAATAGCCGATGCCGATGACGATATTTAGGAGTCAGGGTCAGCCGATGGCCGATATATGCTGCCGATATTTTTTGGCCGAAAATTGGACGTTTTCCCCTCTATTTGCATGATAAAATATCACATTAATAATAACAAACGATACACAAAATTTCTCAACTTAGCATTTATTGAATACTGACTTGTGTAAATTTAAATATAAACTTAACAAAAACACAATACAACTTATAAACAACTTAAACTTATAAACAATAAAGATAGCAGCATCAGAATCTCTTTAGCAGCAAACTCATTCTTCAGCTCCCAAGCTCACCAGTCTGCTGCAGATATTGCACATGGCTTTTCCTGGTGTTGGCTTTGTGTATGCTGCCATACAGGATTAGATTTTTGTTCAGCCATCAGACAGCAATTACTAAAACGGAAGAATAAATGCAAGGTTAGAATTTTTATTATAGTACCTTCATCTTCAATTCATTCTACAATTCCAGTATTCCATGCACATTAAAACAATTACACTCTAATACATTTTGAAGAAAAAAAAACACGAAGTGCATCATGGTATGATGAGTAGTGTACACTAACATGTTGTTTCTGTTGTTAGCAGACAGATAGCTTAAAGCCAAATTCACAATCAGAATCTAGTGATCCCGGAAAATAAAATAAAATAACTGTCGTCCTTGCATACAAGGCTGTGCAATACAACATAAGCCCCTAGTGATTGTGACGTTGTCTACGTATAAGCCCGTATATTAAGGATAGACATGTTTAATGAGGAAACTAACTGCGCAAAGTCATGCACTTTTTATCTAGACGTCTGACAAATTGTTTGAATCTCCGGTCTCAAATGAAAAAAAGTTGCACAGAAGGACCATTGTCAGCATCAGCTCAAGTAAATGGTAACCACGCTTTCGAACAAACACTTTTCTCCGCCATGCATTGTTCTTAGCAGCTCTGTGTCTCCGAGGACGGCGCTGTCTGTGATCAGGGCAGAGTAACGCAACTCTCACACACGCTGCATTATTTCAGAGCTGCCTGCTCCGCCCCACACACTCACAGAGTGAAACTCTCCGACACAAGAAAAAAAACATAGCTGATAACATCGGGCTGATATGGTAATAATTAAAATGTTAACAATTAAAATGATTTTTAACGATTAAAAAACGTCTGTGAGCCCACCAATAAGCGCACAAAACGAACTCTATTAGAATCAATGATTCTTTAAGCTACAGTTGGTTGAAGGCTCATTATCATTACCCCAGTTCCCAATAGCGTAATTCGCGTTCTCTTTTAAAGCAACATTTCATAGCAAACTACTTAAATAAACAGGTCATTGAAAGATCAGAATTTAAGGCTTACCGTTTTATCCCAGGACTCTTCCAAAACTTCTGGCTGTGGTCCTGCACAAGGCAGCATGGGTCACGTGTTCCACAGCAACAATAACACTGGGCTGCCCGCAGACGTGCCTGTCTGAAAATCGGCGTAGTGCACTCGGATATCGGCCGATGCCGATACCTTAAAAAATGCTAAATATCGGCCCGATATATCGGCCGGCCGATATATCGGTCGACCTCTAGTCTGGATTAGTAGTTTTTGGACCTGAAATTCCCAGCACTGATTATTTTGTAATAATGCTTTGGCTGCAGTTTTCACATAGAGCATGTTTAAGTTCTTTCGTGTCAATAATTAGACATATGTGCTAGCAGACAGTTAGTTACTTAGCATTTTGAATGTGGCTCATTAGATTCCCATTAGAGTCTTCAGCTACACTAGCTGCTGAAATTAGAAGAGCTTTTCAGCATTCCAGGTCTGATTTTTCCTTTTTGAAATCTAGGACTATCAAAAGAAGCTCTCTCTGCTGGTTCCAGAACATCATAGGCTGAAGGAAAAACTGAACAACATCGGCTTTGACAACCTCCCCAGTAAGACTGATCTCTTGCAATTCCCATTGTAGTGAACAGCAGCAAAACTTGAGTCTGCTCAAAAAAGCGTGGCCTCTCTTTATGTTCTCCATAGTATCATCTATGGCAACTTTAAAGAAAAGTGTGGAAGACAAGGACATAACATGTCGGAAACTGAAGGAGCAGCTGGATGCCCTAGAGAAGGAGACGTCAGCAAAGCTTCTGGAGATGGACGATTATAACAAGACCATCAAGGTAGATTTAGGAATAAGATGTCACATGTTTTCTCAGACTGCATTCAAATGTTGTTTTTCCCAGAATGCATTGCTCCTGTACAGTTCTGTAAAGGTTTTTTTTTATAGGCTAATATTATAACTGTTTTTTATCTACTCCTTCTGCATCAGTGAGCACTGGTCAATTTAAATTTCCTTATTCTGTATTCCTGAAATGTGTAGATTTGTTCCCTAAGAGAGATTTGGGCTGCCAGGCTTGTGGTTATTTGAAGTGCTGTAACACTCGCTCCAGCATCGAGGCTCTAATTCCTGGCTGCTAATTGCTGGTGTAGCTAATGGCCTCAGGAACGCGCAGCTTGAATAAATACATAAGGTTGACGTGGCATCCTCTCCCTGTCAGTCTTTGTAACATAGCCACCTTTAGATAAACACTGCCCCGGGTCTGTCCCAGTGATTTAGCACTGCTGAAATGCTAAGCTATGTAGGTCAGATAACAATGCTGTCTGACCTGAAATTCTGCTTTCACTCTATTGTAAGTCTCCGGCCGTCGGCTCCTTCACAGAATGAATGCACAAGCAATCAAGCACATTAGCAGGAAAACGCCCTTGTTACGAACTAACAAGCTAACTGTAAACTGTGTGTATGATGCTAAATGTGGAAATGCTAACGTTTCAGCTTGTTTCCCTCTTTTTGAACTTTCTGCTAGTGCCCTTTTTTCTATCTTTATCTCTCTCTCTTTCTCTTTCTCTCTTCTTCCCTCGCTTCCCCTGCAGTCTGACGATATGGACGACTGTGTGCTTCAGGGCCTTCTGTCTTTGCTGGGCTGTCTTAGCAATCTCTTCCTCCTCATCAAGGTCACCCTAACTCATTTTTCTCACACTTAACCCTGTCGTACAGTTTGGACATTTGTCAATACCAGTGTATAAAAACAAAAGTTTTAATATCTGCATTATATTTTGGGTACGGTAAATGTACAAATTGGAATAATAATAATATTATTATAGCAACGATGTTTAACGCACAATCGCTGTAACTATTGAAGATTTAGCTCCCCTACACAATGCTAGCTACTGGTTGGTAATTATCTGATAATGAGCGGATTATCAGTAATTAAGAGGATTATCACATGTTCTGTTGTTTAATGTGCGTTTAATTATTTATCATGTCCTGCTTCCATTTTTTTTTTTATGCTTTGAAAGTGAAGGCCTGTTGTCTCCCGGGCAAGTAGGCCTGTCTCTCTGATGTTTGGGTAGCAGAGGTCATGTAGAGGTGTCAGGTGTGCGCGCCCCCCCCCTTCGGTGGCCCCGTTGCTGATGGCTGTGTGTCTGTTATCTCAGGAGCTGCGAGAGAGCCAGAGGAAGCAGCAGTCAGCCTTGGACAAGCTGTACATCGTCAAGGAGGGCAAACTCCGCGAGCTGCAGAGACACCGAGAGCGGCTTTTTGAGAAGCGGAAGGAGGAAGAGGAGGCAATCAGGTGACCTGCTGGCTGCCTTAACATGACTTTGTGGTATTTTAGGGGGTGGTGACATCACTGGTTTACACGTCTCTTTTTCCCATGGTTAGACAAAAAAAGACCCAACTCTAGTAGTGATAATATACTAAACATTGTACTGCGTAGGGATGTCCCGATCCGATATTGATATCGGAAATAGGTCCGATATCAGCCCAAAGAAACTCTATCGGATTATATTGGACTGCGTTAAAAATCTCCGATATAAGCAGTCCGTTCCGCTCTAAACTCCGTTACAGCTATTCTATCCAGCAGCGTCCAGAGCCAGCGTGCAAAGCCCACGTGATCACAACACTGCTTGCTAGCGAAGTAGCAAAGAAAAAGACCGATGTCGGCCGTGTGACAGTATTTTTCATTAGAGTTATATTTATTTTGTTTGCACTATTTTTTGTGGATAGTAAATGCAACGATCTCATTCTTTCGGGCAGCGTGTGTGAAATTGAAACTTTGGACATTCAACCTTTAGTAGTTGGTCAATTTGCAATATTTTTTTTTTTTCTTATGTTCCTGCTCTCAGCTGTTCCTACCATTTGCTGATGGTAAAAAATAAATAACTGAAGTGACCTTTAATTAGTATTTTGCACTTTAAAAAATATATTTTTGTTTATTTAATTAAGATATTTTTCAGGGTCTTAATATTTATTCTTTAATTCTTTTTTATATATTCTTATGTAAAAGGTTCACATTTATGCAGCCAATAGTTAATAAATTGGTCGTCTTTTTCCATACTTACTGTTGCTGACTTTTGTTCTCAGTTTGATCTACCCGTTCATACATTCCACACAACGAAATGGGTAAAAGTATTCATGATTTGTGCTGATTATTGTATCGGATTTGTATCGGTATCGTATCGGAAGTTAAAACGTTGCATCGGGACATCCCTAGTACTGCGCAGAGTAATCTGTCAAATACCAAATTAACAGTTTTGTCGCTGTTTATCATTGAGGTTTGTGTTGGTGTGTACACATAAATGTAAATACAGATCATACTTTTTTTTAAAGTTGTCTTGTTACCGACAAAATAACATGCAGGAGGGCTAAGATGGAGAAGGACCGGCAGTGGCAGGAGAAACTGCAGCGAGATGAGGAGGCTCGCCAGAGGCACCTGAGGGAGGAGAGGGAGGCCAAACTCCAAGCAGAGGAGTTCCAGGATCGCCTGCAAGCGGCCAGGAAGCAGGTGGACGGTGACCGTTGGCCGTTGGAGGAGGAGGAGGAGGAGAAAGGGAGGGAGGCAGGGAAGGAGACGAAAGAAGAGGAAAGGAAACAAGAGGAAAAGCCGCAGGAGGATGTCTCTGATGGACGAGGAGGCGATGTGGCGGCACCACAACCGCAAAATGATGTGGTGACAGGGACTCGTGAGGATGGAAGAGGTAAAAGGCCTGGCTGGCCGGGACAGGTGCCTGAAGGTGCCGCTCGAAGGCCGTGTAGCAGCCTAGGCAGGCTTTACTGCCGGCATACCTGGCAACCTCAACCCCCCCAGCAAACTACACTAACCGCTTTCATTTTATCTGGGGTGCTGGGTGCCAGGGGTTGCTCCGACTTTGCAGCTTGCTGGGGGGGAAGGTGGCTCCCTCTCAGAAGATGCGGTCCGGGGCAATTGCTCATCTTGCCCTTGCCAGTAGCCACCCAGGAACAAAATTTACAAAGTCATTAAGGTGTTTTAGGTAGCCTGGAGCTAAGGCTGGGAGGAAGGTGGCACTCTCCCAATTCAACCATGATGGGCTCCGCCCCCTGGTAGAGAACGATGCAAAAATGATTTTTCAGAACTGGATTGTTTATTCTGTGATCACACAGAAATATTTAACTGCATGGTGTGCAGGGCCAAGGGTTATCCTTTATGCACAAATAGTACAAGAAGGATACAAATCATGGATATCTGAACTTGCATCAGTAGAACAATGATGGTTTAATTGTCTGTTTCAGATGCTTTAGCATCCGTCACTTCTGCACACATGGAACCTGAGACTTTGACGACCTACAGAGCTCTGTACCCCTTTGCAGCACGGACTGTAGACGAGCTGACCTTTGAGGCTGATGACCTTATAGAGGTGCGCCCAGTCATGTGACTTACGAATGAAGAATATTAGCTGGCTTTTTCCTTGTTAGGGTACATCTGTCACAGCCCATGTATGCAGCACGGTAACATGTTTGTGCTCCTGTAGCTGAACAAGCAAAGCATTGTGCTAACTATGCAACGGTCATGGGTTCAAATCCAAGGGTTTACCCACAAAAAAAAAGGTGTTTTGGTTGAAAGTGTCAGATTGAGTAAATGTGTAGTCTTGTGTACTTCTAAGAACCTCTTTTGTTTGCTGTATAGTCAGTGGTTTTAAAGCTGTGCTACCAATTAGTGGTTTAGTAGCCCACTTCTGACACATCTTTGTCTGGTGATGTGTGGCTCAGCAGATCACATGTCCGTTGGGCCCATGAATGAGGCCCTTAGTGCCCCATAGTGCTCTAGGATCGCCGGATAATAGGCTGACCCTGCGCTCGGACCCCATATTCAGATATGTGAATAGAAGCATTACATTGTACCTATGCTCATACTTGTGCATATGGTGAAATAAACCATCAAAATTGTCATTGTCTTATTATTTTTTCCTGCCCACTAGGTGGACAAAACAACGGAAGGTGAGCAGGGCTGGCTGTATGGCAGTTGCCGGGGTAAGACAGGCTGGTTCCCAGAGACCTACGTGGGCAGAGAGTCTAAGCCAGAGGAACTGTCCCGTGTCCAGCAGGGCCTGGTGCCCCAGACCCTGCCCACCATGTGAGTCTCCATTCTCTGTGCTGGCATCCTCCCTCTTCCAACCCCTGGTTTGCCTTAAATGTTAGACATTTTGGCTGCTTATGGATGAAATGAAAAACAAAATTATTTGATGTTAATCAGTTCTGGATCAGGTTTATTAGCCATGTATGTTCTCACACATAATTTATCTGGGTAACGGGGTGATGAGGGGTAACTGTGCCGCTGACGGGTAACTGTGCCGCTGACGGGTATCGGGGTAATGCGGGGTAACGGTGCCACTGACAGGTAACGGTGCCACTGACGGGTAACGGTGCCACTGACGGGTAACGGTGCCACTGACGGGTAACGGTGCCACTGACGGGTAACGGTGCCACTGACGGGTAACGGGGTGATGTGGGGTAACGGTGCCACTGACGGGTAACGGGCTGATGTGGGGTAACTGTGCCACTGACGGGTAACGGGCTGATGCGGGGTAACGGTGCCACTGACGGGTAACGGGGTGATGTGGGGTAACGGAGTGATGTGGGGTAACGGTGCCTCTGACGGGTAACGGGGTGATGTGGGGTAACGGGGTGATGTGGGGTAACGGGGTGATGTGGGGTAACGGAGTGATGTGGGGTAACGGTGCCTCTGACGGGTAACGGGCTGATGTGGGGTAACGGTGCCACTGACGGGTAACGGGCTGATGTGGGGTAACGGTGCCACTGACGGGGAACGGGCTGATGTGGGGTAACGGGGTGATGTGGGGTAACGATGCCACTGACAGGTAATGGGGTAAGGCAGGGTAACGTTGCGCCTGGGTTCTTGAGGTATGGCGTGTCAGTATAAACTGTTCTTGTGCTTCTTTGTTTTGGCTCATGGTGTTCTGTAGCATTCATCATAATTCATCATAATGGTTCTTTTATGACACTGACTTTATTTAGCAGGCCCTTTTGTCCAAAGCGACGTACAAGTGAGGCAAACGGCAAATTACAAACAACCATCACTCATCATTTTTGTTGTTCATTGTATTTTTTTTCCCCCGAGTTTATCATTCTAGTGTAAAGCTGGTTTTCTCCAATAGCTGCTGGTGTTTTGGTGGCTAATGGCCTTTGCAGAACATAAACAAACAAGTGCTTCGCAACATGCTATTTTTGGATTTGGACTTGTGCTAGCTGTGCTATTCGCCTCCCACGCCTCACTCCTGTGAACATCACCTGCGCTTCTCTGCGCTCCTGCAGAGTGGAGATGGAGGCCGGCACCCCCAGCACCAGGAGGCCGAGCTCCACCTTCTCTCCGACCCATATGCCACGTGTGTCCACTGAGGAGCAGTCACAGGTCAGGAAATGCCGAGGTCCATGTCACCTGGCTGGTCGACTTGATGGCAGACGACCCCACTCGCAGCACGCCATGGACTGTCAGCACTTTAAATACTTGGCTCGTTCTATAATTAATTGCATATAATTAAACTTAATAATAAATTCACTTCTGCTTAATTAACTCAGTAATTAAATTGTTATACTCTTGTCCCCACATGGTGACATGAGTGTAACTGATTTTCCTTGATTTCAATCTGCTTTTAATTGACTCATGAGCAGAAATGAACTGATAGAACAATCAACTGATTTTTATCATGTAGTCAAAATAATTGTAAATAAGTGTCATTTGACAATTCTAAGCAGGTGTATTTCTGTATTTAATGAACAGCTTTAGTTCAGAGCAATAAACTGTAAGTGGTAGTAAGAATAAAGAATTCAGTACAGTACACAAAGTATACATAGGCTGTTGCAAGAAATTACTGCTATATGCAAATTTACCCTTTGGTGCAGTGAAACAGGACTGTGATGGCTGTTGACTCTATATAGCATTTTTCCAGGAAGGCTTGATTATTGGTGATTTCTCTCAGGTTGTGGGTGACCTCCAGGCCCAGGCACTGTGCTCTTGGACGGCAAAGAAGGACAGTCACCTGAATTTCTCCAAGGATGATGTCATCACTGTATTGGAGCAGCAGGAGAATTGGTGGCAGGGGGAGCTCAGCGGGGCCCGGGGCTGGTTTCCTAGGACCTACGTCACCCTGCTGACTGAAGGAGAAGCCAGCCCAGAGTAAACTTTGCCTTTAGTCTGGAGAGATTTAGCAATAAGGCTATTACCTCAATTAGCTCAAAGCTAAGCTAGCTCTGAGAGCCATGCTCAGGCAGTCACACATGATTGTAATCAAACCACTAAACCATTTATTGTCATCCATGCCTTTTTTTTGGGTAAATGGCCAAAGAAGAATGCATGTAAACTGATTTCTTGACACAGTACTGTGGCAAAGAATAGCTGACAGACTCGTAGGGCAATACCTTTGCATGTGGTGTGTCTTAATTAGGCATAAGAATGTTCCGCAGTTTTCTGCAGACTCTGATCAGCAATTGGGTTTAATATCTAACTTTTGTTTTGCTTTGATAGTAGTTCAATGAACACATCAACAGATGGAGGGGAAATGACAGAGACGTCTCAGCTAGAAGGTAGGATTTACTGTTAACTCGTATAAAAAGATCTTTACATTTATAGAGGGATGTATGTTCTGATTTTAGGGTTTGTATTGCTGGTGGGTGGATGCATAGAAAAATTATTTGCATTGGATGCTAAGGTGCTGTGTTTTGTATTCAGAATTTGAGTGTTAAGTGATTGTTTTGGATGCCAACTAGATGGGGAAGTATTATTTAAATTAGAGATGCACCGATTGACCGGCTAGTGATCGGAATCGGCCGATTTTTTGTATGATCGACCCACATCGGTGACCGGCCGGTCAGTCTCACGTCTGCCGATCCTTTTATTGCCAGCAGCAGCGCAGGCAATTACGTCACAACTACGCGCACACTTACAGTCTGGTGATAACATGTCGTTGGTGTGGAAGTTCTTTTCTGTGAGTGGAGATGACACAAAGATCGCAGTTTGTAACGTTTGTAAAGCAAAAATACATCGTGGGGGAACAAGCTCAAAAACGTTCGGAACAACAAACCTAATAAGACACTTAAAACGCTATCATTTAGCTGAATATGCCCAGTTTGAAAAGGGGAAAGTGGCTAAAGCTAGCGCGCCGAGTTGCCCAGCAGCAGAGGCGAAAATGCTTTGACCTACTGGAGGATCAACAAAGATCGTTACCCTGCACTTGCTCAACTTGCCCAAGCCTATCTCTCTGCTCCATGTACAAGTGTCGAAAGTGAGCGCTTGTTTAGCTTGGCTGGACATGTGGTAGATGAAAGGAGAAACCGATTAACTGGTGACAATGCAGAAATGCTTCTCTTGGTCAAGAAAAACTTGCCTTTAATGTTCAAGTAATAGCATTTAGTACTAGCATTGTTATTTCTACCTGTTTTAAGAGAGTGCACTCTTTGTTATTAAAGTTATTGTTGTGAGAGTAATTACATGTAATTAATGTTTAAAAAATTCTTCCATAATAATAGTCATTGAGGAAAAGTAGATATTTGTTAGTAAGTTGTTAGTTATATATTTCTACATTTTCAAGGTGCAGAGCACTTTATTCTGTTGAGAAGATCTGTAATGTTTATGGATTTCTTTTATTATAAAAAATTTCATTGGGGAAAAGATTTTTGTTAGTATAACTATACTAATGTTATATACCGGAATTTATTTTATACCTTACAACACACTTTATTTTATATTTTTATTTTGTTGAGAAGATCCTGTCATGTTTAATAATTTATTTTATTATAAAATAAATTTAAATGAATGTCATGCTTTCATTACAGTTCTTTAAAAAAATCGGAATCGGCAAAAATCGGAATCGGCAGGTCACACTTACTGTAAAATCGGAATCGGCCAAGAAATTTGCAATCGGTGCATCTCTAATTTAAATACATTTTGTTCATTATATTTTAACTGCATAGTAAATATATATGTTATATTTGTCTCAAAACCTGGATGCACTTTATCTCACATTAGTTGAAGAATGTAATTCAAAGTCACTAGAAAGTTCAATCTGGTGACTAACCGATGTATTACATCCAATCAGAGTATGTAGCCCTATACACTTACGAGAGCCCAGAACCGGGAGACTTGGCCTTCAACCAGGGGGAGAGTATCCTTGTTATGGAACGAGACGGAGAATGGTGGAGGGGCTGCATCGGGGACAGGACTGGCGTCTTTCCCTCCACCTACGTCAAATCAAGAGAGCCTGACGTAAATGGAAAAATTATTTGTATATATTGTCAACATTTGTATGGTATTTGACTTTCCATGGATTTTTTGCTATTTTGTCTTGAATTGTTGCATATTTCTGTATATTTTGCTTATATTAGCTAAGGGGTGGCACAGTGGTTGGCACTGTTGCCTCACACCTCTGGGACCTGCGTTTGAGTCTCCCCCAGGGCTCCCTGTGTGTGGAGTTTGCGTGTTCTCCACATGTCATGGGGTTTCCTCCGGGTGCTCCGCTTTCTCCCCACGCTCCAAAAACATGCTGCGGTTAAATGAAGTTGCCAAATTGCCCATAGATGTGCATGTGTGAGTATGCACTGTGATGAGTTAGCTCCCCATCCTGGCTAATACCCTTCCTTGTGCCCATGGCCTCTGGGATAGGCTCAGATCCCCCACAACCCTGAATAGCATAAGTGGATATAGGAAAGGGATGGATTGATACTTTATATTTTCACATTTTGATTACTATTGTATGGCGCAAATGTTATAAGAAAAGCCGATGCTAAAACCAATAACATCGACGCCTCTGTCTTTTCAGATCTCCAGTAATAATGGCAGACCTGGTGCCTCTGGCAAGAAAGCAGGTGTGGCTGTGTACATATTTCAGGCAGTTGTACAAATGGCTGGCTGGTAGTTATGTAGAATATGCAGGGCAGTGCGAGTAAGGAGGAAAAAAACTGGTGTTTATCAGTTTAATCATCAGCAGAATATGCTTGGTGTAAGAATGCCTTATCTAGCTGCCAGATGAACACGTGCTGGTCATGCTTCGTCTTGCTCTGTGCTTTCCAGAGGTGGCCCAGGTGTCCAGTGCTTACACAGCCACTGGAGCAGAGCAACTGAGCCTGTCGCCCGGCCAGCTGATTCTGATCCTCACCAAAAACCCCACGGGATGGTGGCTTGGCGAGCTGCAGGTCAGTCGTGCTGGTTATGAGCAAAGTCACGGGACAGACTTTTTTTGGTCAGATTTCATAGAAACCGTTTTGTTTCTAAATGGGTTTATTCTTGTTAATTCCAGAATTGGAGGTTGTTTTGTCATTGATTACGTTAGTGATTTCCAAAGCCAGTATGATACAAATATGATGTAATGGGTATGTAAAAAATGTAAGCAATATACAAAAGAAATAACTATATATATCAAAATAAGCACATATTTAGGTAAACAAACTATAAAAGAGAAATTATAAAGAGACACTATGTAACAACATAAAGTACAGGAGTGACAAGTGTTTTTGAAGGTTATTGCATGTACTTGTATATTTCACAATGAAAATGAATCAATGTAACATGCTCAAAAAATGTCGTGTTTTGGATGTTTTTATACTTGACATTTCTTCTGTCCAGGCGAGAGGTAAAAAGCGCCAGAAGGGCTGGTTCCCTGCCTCCCATGTTAAACTGCTTGGTCCCAGTAGTGGGACGTCCACCCCAGCTCCTCTCCCTAGTAAGAGCACTTCTACTGTAAGCCTACAGCAGCCTTATAACCTATTAGCCCCTCTCACCTTCTGGGCCTCTTGTGTCCACCAGTCTGCCAGGTCATTTCGTTGTATGACTACACGGCCGTCAATGAGGATGAGATGAGCTTCTCCAAGGGTCAGCCAATCAATGTCCTGGAAAAGATGAGCCCAGATTGGTGGAAAGGCGAAATCAATGGAGTTACAGGGCTCATCCCCACCAACTACATCAAAATGAGTACCAATGAGTCTGACACCAGTCAGCAATGTAAGTACCAGCTTAAAACTGGTAAAAAAAAAAAAATGCTTATCAGCCAGGGTGTTTGAATGAATACAGAGGGGGGAGGACTGTTTATATTAATGCAAAGCTGGCTCTTACATTAGCATGTTAATTAATGTATATTTCAGTACCTAAGTCACTAAGAAACCTTCTAATGGAAGATTAGACCAGGGTATTTTTCTTTTTATTGTAGTGAGCTTGTCAAAGGATTGAATTATGAGGTTTTCTTGGAAATGAACAAAGTCCTGTGTCTGTGACAGCAGGGTGGTCTGCATTTACTGCTTACTGTTTCCTTGACTAATCAAGGGATTCATTTGTTACCATCTGTTCTTAGATGCAGATCTTTCTACTCAGGGATGTGTTTTTATACAGGGGAATAATATTTTTGTACCTCCAGACCTTTAGCTGATTTTAAGTCTGTTAAGAATATAAAATATCAGAAGCCAAATCTGACATAGCACCATAACTACAGGCAAGCTGGGTCTCTAACATTAGTTCAGATTAATTTTTATGTATACGCATATGTATACATAATAATTAATTTGAATTAAGCGTTAATATTAAACCATCCATTATGGAAAGTGTGTTGGACCACCTGCTCTGAAAATAAGGTCAATGCAGATTTTCTGCTTTTAGATTTTAAATGGAAAATTTGGGTTTTAGTATTTAACGTTTGCCAAAAGGTGTACCAATAAAAGCCACATACTGCATTGACTTGCACAAAAATCTATGAATTCTAGCAGTTGTCTTGTATGTTTAAAAGGTATGACACTGTTTTGGTCCAGTTTATAAGCAATATAGTCTCTGCCTGTCTGACAGAATATTGTCAAATAAGTTATATCACACTTATGTGTGTCTTTGTGTGTGAGAGAGGAAGTGGGTGCGATTCAAATGTAAAGATTTATTATAAAATACTAGATAGTTTGGAAGTGTGCATTGTCTTTAATGGTGCATAAAATAGTTTTTAAAGCTTTTTGACTAGAATGTATTAAATTTGAGCATGTGCATTTTGAAGTTTCTGGGTACAGTAAGGAATCTTATTCTATGTGCTTAACCATACCAATAAACCAGATAATTCCTGATTTTACTTTGAAACTAATATTAAGAACTAAAAGTATTCCCACATTGCTTCTGTGAAGACTATAGCACTTAATCTTTAGTGTTATAGTTAAGTTCACAGTCAACTTAATTTCTTCCATCTCTCTCCATTCATCATCCATCTTTCTTGTTATTTTCTGTCATTTTTCCCCCTGTTGTTTTGTTCTCCTCCTTTCCCTTCCATCTCTGTTTCTCTATAGGATGATAGGGTTTCCTCCTCTTCTCCTTCGCACCTATCAGAGACCTGGTTTTACGTAGGCTCTGGGACAACGACGGCGACCCACCTCACCCATTGGATAGGGCCTTCTCAGCTCAGTGATTTTTAATATATATATTTTTTACCCATAAACCCCTTTTTGGCCTCTTTTGATTGGCTATGCCAGCTATGCTAAACCTTCGTGCTCTGCACCGAATTCCTTACTCTCTTGAGAAATTAGCAGGAAGGTAGTTTGAAACCGCCTGAGACTTGGGTCCTGTTAACATGTTTGTTTGTGCCGCTGATCTAGTTATTTGTGGACTGTTATTTTAGCAGAGGTTTAGTGGGTCTTTCGGTGGCTTTTTCTTCTGTGAGTATCCTGTCTGCTTTTGGTTTATTATTCCTGAGATGGATGGAATGTTGATGGACGTCTTTCGTCCTATTGATTTTGCCCAATGTGGGTCCTCCATCATACAAAAACTCATTCTCTTTATACAGTTTGAGTTGAAATGCTTTTTAAAAGATGTCACCCCTTTTGGATACTGTGTGTGTGGGGAGGGTCTAGAATTTTGAAAATGGCCTTTTGTTTTGTTCTAAGTTCTAGTGTTTTTCTCTTTTACAATAATTTCTCTGTATGAATAAAAGTGTCACACCTCATTGTTACTTTAACCTGAACATGTCTGGCTGTTACTGCCAACAATGCGAGATTTTCATTTAGCCCCGTTGTTGTTAACAGTGTTTATGAGTGTTTATGATTGCTAACTTTGCAAATGACTGCCAAATCGATTAATAGCCTTCATGCTGCAATGTAATTAATAAGACTTTTTAATCTTTTGCCCCAATTGAATTTTCAGAATTAACAATGCTGAAACTATTACTCAAAGAGCAGCCATCTAATATTTAAATGTAATTTGGTCATGGTTTGTTCAGGAGATTTTGTCTTGGATATTCTTTACATTTAAGAAGATAAGATTCTGCAAACTATATTACATTGTGGCACGATCACTACATTTTACCTTGGAAAACTGAATACAAATACAAACGACTGATACAAACCCAAGGAAGCACAAATGTAGGCAAACTAACAGTCTTTTTGACTTTTTTGTTATCTAGAATATATATAATACCTTCTCATGTTTTGTGTCATGCGAACTACATTTGGATTTTACAATCATTTTGAGCTTGTTGTTGCTTAAGTGTCAGATATGGAATAACTACAATTTTTTGCCATCTTTTTATGAAATGTTCATTTCTGGACATTAAAATAAACCTCTTCTGTTAACACCAGTCAAGTTCAACTAATTATCTGTGCAGTCCAACTACTAACTGCATGGTTATATTTAATATAGCACCACGTGACACAATTATGCATAACATTTTTAACAAAATAATGATTGCAGTGTTTTTAAAGAGTGTACAAATGGTAGTATTTGTACAGAGATGCTACTGTATTCAAGGCTGTTAACTTCCTTGG
The DNA here is from genome assembly GCF_048594095.1 of Paramormyrops kingsleyae. Taxonomy (NCBI): domain Eukaryota; kingdom Metazoa; phylum Chordata; class Actinopteri; order Osteoglossiformes; family Mormyridae; genus Paramormyrops; species Paramormyrops kingsleyae. Next base: position 222,366 of record NC_132810.1, read on the forward strand.
AATGCTGTGACTGATTTTGCATTTTATTGGCCCTTTTGAAGTTGGTGTCTGGTTGTTCTAACACATTCAGTATTATCTTGTTTTTTTTCTTTTCTTTAAAACTGTGCTTTAGATTGTGACTTACCCTTAGGTTTATACACAAACTCATGTATACATATAAATATGTATATAAAATAAAACTTAATTTCATTATTTTGCTTTATGTGGGTCAGTTCTTGCTGCACAGACACTGTGAGCTTGTTTTGATGAGGCTGTCCTGGAATGCTGATAGGAGTTTCTTTTAACGTGAGCAGAATTTGAGTTTTATTCCAGTAACGGTGAAGCAGAAGACTGCGGAAACACCCGTGATCCGTCTTTTCCTTTTTTAAAAGGGGAAAAGGTCTTGGAAATGTGGTACACGAATAATTCCATTGTTCTAATCATATGATTCTGCACAGTTCAGCTTGTTATTTTAGGATGTGAAGACACTTCATATTTTTAACACTTCCTGCATGGCCTTGTAATCCTATAAGTGTGTGTGTGTGTGTGTGTGTGTGGGGGGGGGGGTGTATATTTTGATGTTGTATGACCATTTTTTTGGTGCCCACAAGGGGAGACTCATTTTATAAAAATCTGTTACTGTTTACTCATGGTTAACATTAGAGCTGGGTTGGGGGTAAGGTTGTCAAACCTGTGTGTGTGGATTATGTTTATATTGCATTGTGGGGACCAAATGTTCTCCTCAATGTAATATGAACCTGTTATTTTGACATTGTGGGGACCATTTTTCAGGTCACCACAAAGATTTGTGAATGCAATCAAAAAACTAAAAATACGTATGTTGTTTGGTTACTTATGGTTAAGGTTAGGGCTGGGTAGGGGTTAAGGTCGTCATGTTGTTATTATAGTTTTCCCCCATAGAAATGAATGGAGAGTCCCCACAAAGATATAATTGCAAACCTGTGTGTGTGTGTGTGTGTGTGTGTATATGTATGTATGTATTACAAGCTTATTTTAAAGACCTCAGTGGGAGCTCATGGCCACATTTGCGGTTTCGTCATCAGGTGAGGCTGAATGCTATAATGTTTATTGGTGCTCGTCCTGCAGGGAGTTCTTTGGCATTTCAAGGCAGAGAAAATGTACGATTCCTGCCAGAAGCTTGATTCTGGGCCAGAAATGTTTGACGGTGTCTTGATGCTTTTCTTTGCGCTGCATCCAGCCTCATTCCACCTGCCCCTGGACCTCCCTGTGATGCTCCATCCTTGTCCTGTAGGGAATGGGGACCTGATGAGGCTGGAGAGCATGAGCCCGCTGGAGAGGAAGCGACAAGGCTACATCCACGAGCTCATCGAGACTGAGGAGCGCTATGTAGAAGACCTTCAGCTGGCCCTGCAGGTGTCGCAGCACTGCTTTAGCTCAGTGTTTCCCAATCTGGTCCTTGGGGTCCCTCAGTCAGTACATGTTTTTGCTCTCTCCGAGCTCCCTACTCCAATTTTACCCCCTCTCAGCAATGTGGTCTGTCTAGCAGGGAGCTTGGAAGGAGCAAAAACATGGACTGACTTTTGGTGCCTGAGGACCAGGTTGAGAAATGTTGCTTTAGCTGATTGAAACGAACACGGGTTTATTGCTATAGCCACTCAGCCTTAGAACATGCCAGATTTCTCAGTTTCAGGTAGCAGATGCTGTGCAAAAAAAACAAGTGTGTTTAGTGTCATTTTTTTAATGATTTTTATAATTGCTGATGTGAAGTTTTTGAATTTCTTGTGATTTGATTTTATGTAAATTAGCTATTTTGCGTATACGCAAATAATAACAGTATCTTTGCAAGCGTCTATTTGTGGATCGCTTGTGTGTATCGTTTTATCGTTGTCATCATTTCAGGTTTTTCACAAGCCCATGTCTGAATCTGGCCGCCTGACAGACACAGAGATGAACATGATCTTTGTCAACTGGAATGAGCTCATTGCCTCCAACACTGAACTTCTCAAGTAAATGCTCCTCTGTCAGCCTCTCAGCTGTAACAGCTAAAGCACTCTCACTTATTTCTAGGAAGTGTCTTTTGAAATGGGTTCATTTATTTTCATCCATGCTTCCATTTTCTGTACTCGCCTGTCCTATTTGGGGTCGCGGGGGATCATTTATTTTCATTACTTAAGAATTTCAATGGAGATTTAATAACTGCAAGTGTATACAAAGTGTATCTCGGTATACAAATGGCTGCCATTATTTTAATGAAAGAACAATATTAATGCTCTTTCAGTTAAATGATAAATTAATATGTTGCATAAACAGAGCAAAAGGATTTAATAACCAACTGCACACTAGTGTGTTTATAACTGCAAAATAAATACTGCAGACGTGCAGTGAACAGGGTCAAGTCGTCAAACTTTGCCTGGTGTGATGATGGGAAAAAAAAGAAGCTTTTGGAAGCTTGCTGGAACAGAGACTGCATGTCGCCTGCTGAGACAGAAACGCTGGCATTGAGCAGCATGGGGGTAGATGAGGTTGGGTTGCTGGTGCTGGGATGGGGGGTGGGTCTTGTGCGAGCTCAGCGCTTCGTGTGTCTCTGTCAGGGCCCTGCAGGCACGGAAGTCGGCCGCCGGGGAAGAGGTGCCTGTGCAGATGATGGGCGACGTCCTGGCTTCCCACCTGTCCTCCATGCAGGCGTACATACTGTTCTGCAGCTGTCAGCTTAATGCAGCCGCTCTGTTGCAGCACAAGACTGACCAAGAGCCCGACTTCAAGAGCTTCCTAAAGGTAGAGAGGAGTGCAGTGCTAAGCTAATGAGCTAGACTGAGGGCAATGGAGAAATGGGGGTGCATATTAGGGCAAATGTCAAATGTATTTATTATTTCGCCTTATTTAGCAGGTGCTTTTATCTAAAACGATGTACAGTTGAAAAAGCAGGGTAAGCTAGTCAATAGGGCAATTGGGAATTAAGGGCCCAACAGTGAAATGACTCTGCTGACCATGGGATCTGAACTGGTAACCTTCCGAATGGACAATATTTGTGAGTCATACCTTGCTGAGCCACACCCCATCCCAAAAAGAATGAACCATATCTTTTGTAGGATGGTTATATATTTAGAAAGAAACATGTCCTGAAAGTCTTCTGTATGTTAATGGATGTTTGCATCTGTTCTCCAACGGAATCTTTTGTAAAAGACTAATTCCCAGCTGTCTGTCATGCAGAAAATTGCCACTGATTATCGGTGCAAAGGCATGCCACTGTCTAGCTTCCTGCTGAAACCCATGCAGAGGATCACCCGCTATCCTCTCATCATCAAGAACGTGAGTCTCCTCCCGTACTCTGACTGTATTGAAAAAGTGTGCTTTTGAGGTTTTTTTTTTTTTTTTCTTCAAGCTTTTTTATGTAGTAAATTACCTACCTGCTGAGAGTCCCTTGGCTGCTTGACAGATCCTGGAAAGCACGCCTGAGACACACATGGACCACAGCTATCTGCATGACGCCCTGGAGAAGGCAGAGGAGCTCTGTTTGCAGGTCAATGAGGGGGTACGGGAGAAGGAGAATTCGGACCGACTGGAGTGGATCCAGGCCCATGTGCAGCGTGAAGTTATCATTGAGGTGAGAGTGCTTTCTGTACTTGGATATCCAAATTCTAATCTTTATTTTTTTGATAGGTGGAGTTCGCCAAAGTTTAGGTTAAATCATCTTCTGATCTGTAATTGTGGCACAGGTGCTATGGTTACCAGTAACCTTGGGTATAAAATCCCAGAAAATCCTTATATTAACATGCACAGAGTCATTTGCCCAAATACCATAATAAAACTAATCTCCACCCACAGAATTTGACCTTCAACTCCCTGACGAATTGCATGGGTCCTCGTAAACTTCTGCACAGCGGGAAGTTGTGCAAGACTAAGAGCAACAAGGAGCTGCATGTGTTCCTCTTCAATGACTTCCTTCTCTTTACCCAACTCATCAAGCAGTTTTCTTCATCTGGGGGAGATAGACTGTTCAGCTCCAAGTCTAATGCACAGTTCAAGATATATAAGACGGTGAATGACTCTTCTCCCTCATCCTAATACTATTTCTCTAAAATGCTTTATGTCATGCATGTAGCAGTTGACTTCAGCCACTGTTGCGAATTCATCAATGGGGCATGTCTATATCACTCCCTATTCTCATTGTCTTCTCGTCTGTCCCAAACCCAGCCAGTGTTTCTGAACGAGGTCCTGGTGAAACTTCCCTCTGATCCTTCCAGTGATGACCCAATCTTCCACATCTTGCACGTCGAACGAATCTATTCCTTCAAGACCGAGAACATCAATGAAAGGTGTGAGAAGTCAGAGCGGTAGATCGAGATGCAATGGGATTTTCTTTTTGTAACCAGTGGGTCGACATTCAGCTGAAATATCACATAGGAAGTATCACTTGTTACTAAATTCTCAAAATAAGTTTTCAGAGCATTTCAATTTTATCTTTTCAGGACATCCTGGGTGCAGAAGATTAAAGCTGCATCAGATAATTTCCTTGACATGGAAAAGAAAAGGCGAGAAAAGGCCTATCAAGGTGAGGTTTTTCATGGTTTATCTTGGTTCTGTGCCAGTTGCTAAGATATCAGAATTAAAGGCAAAACTCATATGTTAAATTCAGGTTATGCAGTGCAGGCGTTTTTGGTTTGCCATACAAATAAACAATAAATTATACTCTCTTCAAACTTTCTGCTGGCTGATGTGTGTGATTAGACCCTAGAGCTCATTGCCTGTTAATCTGATCACCTGCGTATACAGTTGCCTGCCAGCACAGTAACAGCTCTTGTTTTTGTTGCTGTACTTATCTGTCCATTTACCTGAATAATTCTTCCCATGTTAATATATACCAGGGTTATTCAACTCACGGTCCTCGAGGTCCGAGCACTGCTGCCGCTACAGGTGGCTGCCCTTCGCTGACAGCTTACTCTACAAAGAGCAAGTTGAGGGAGGCGTAAAGACAATTTCCCCACAGGGATCAATAAAGTATCAATTATTATTAATTATTATTATTATTCCTTTACCTGTCAGTAAGGTGTGAAGCCTCTGACCAATCAGAATCAGTAATTATTAAACGACTACCTGGGAAAACTGAAAACACGGCCTGGATTTGGAATCGAGGTCCAGAGTTGAAGAACCCTGATATATACACCTTCTCTTACTGCTATGTGAGCCCCAGGCAGAAACAAATGGCCCAAATTCTGAGGCCTTGGAAAAGAAAGTGGGGCATTACTCTGGGGGTGGGCCTTGCATTTCTTTATTGTATATAGCACCTTTCCATGCTCATATATCAAAGCAATTTAATGGGGGGGACTTCAGTAACCCACAGATAAGCAGAGTTGATAGCTGAGGTTAATCCAGGGCAGGGTGGGGTTACCTGGAACGAAACGGAAGAATTTTTGCAGTGTCTTGTTAAAGAACTGAAATTTAAAAATGTCATTGACAAATAACTCTTTTCTCTTGGATTTTTATGTCTTAGAAAATATGGAGGATTTTTGGCCCACTGTCCTAGTATTGCTTAGCTAAATGTGGATCCATGCATTACAACGTAACCGTGGGCCTCGTTAGCCCCGAGTATTTTAAGCCTAGCCCTGAGTACTTATTGCTTAACCCCGAGTATTTTAAGCCTAGCCCTGAGTACTTATTGCTTAACCCTGAGTATTTTATCCCCGATGCCATTCTTCTAAACTTGATTAAGCCCCGGGTTTTTTCAATAGCTAGAAATTCCCCTGAACATAACCCATTGTCTTGGTTCTTACTTCAGTGGTTCTTTTGGTTCTTGGTTCTTAATTCTTTGTTCTTCACATTTCAAGCACGCTCTGTAAAGACCAGTGGTATTGGACGTCTGCTTGTGACCGTGCAGGAGGCCGTAGAGCTAAAGTCGTCGAAAACCACCGGTAGGGCCTAACAGCATTTTAATTGAATTATGAATTTCATCAACATGATGAAGTCCATAAGCTGAAATTCTGTAAACGGTTTTATGTCTTCTGCTTTCCTGCAGGAAAATGTAACCCATACTGTGAGGTATCGGTGGGAGTGCAGAGTTATACCTCTCGTACCCTGACAGACACACTCAATCCAAAATGGAATTTCAATTGCCAGTTCTTCATCAGAGACCTCTATCAGGATGTCCTGTGTATTACAATCTTTGAAAAGAACCAGTTTTCCCCTGACGGTCAGTGCAGTTTCAGTGCATGCGCCGCTACCTGCACACTTTATGAAACAGTATCTTCAGTGTTCACCTTATTTTTTCTGTATATTCAGTTTTTTCAGGATGCAATGGAATTTTCTCTGAACTTCCCTCCACAGATTTCCTGGGTCGTGCAGAGCTTCCTGTGGCAACAATCAAGAAGGAGTTTGAGAACAAGGGCCCGTCAAACCGTCGGCTGCTGCTACACGAGGTGCCAACTGGGGAAGTTATGATCCGGCTGGATCTGCAGCTCTTTGATCAGAAGACGTGATGTTTGAGCAGAAAACAATATGTGTCCAGAGTCTATCATTGTTCCTAAACAACACAAACCTATGTTTCCTGGTCATTGGTTTTTGACCATCACACTAATGTGAATTAAGTAAAATATTAGTGCACTTTTTGCCAAATCTATTTGAAGGCCTCAAAAATTATTATATATATTAATTAATATGAGGTAAACGAAGGTACTTGTATGAAGGAAAGTATTATAAAAGTGCAGTTTTGGAAAGTATACTTATTCCATTTGCACGTTACCGCCTGACATGAGAGAATCTCAGGATTTTGGTTTACTTTTGCTTTTAAATCCCAGTATTTTTTACCACATTTGCATAATTTTGTGTTGCACTGATACTCCTAAAGGGAATTAAATGCAACTATGAAATGCCTTATATTATCTTTTTTCCACTCTTTGTCTTAAAATGTGTGAATGTGTTCTGTAAATTCACGTAGAACATCGTTCATTTCCTTTCCTATAATAACTAGACTAATTGTCAAAGGGCTTTTAGGTTTTCTGAAACGGATTGTGAATGGGATTGCATTTAATTCTTCATGCCTTTTATCTATTCTAAGTGCTTGAGAATCATTGAATGTAAGATTAAATCATTCAGTTATATAACTGCACGCTTGGAAATGTAATATTTATATTAATTTATGCAAATGACTGTGACCATTCATAGGTCGCAGTAACGTTCTAACTTAGAATCATGGTTTTATGTGGCACGACATCTTGAGCTGCTTGTCCTCTATCTTTAACGAGAGGTTTACACCCATTTCACATGCCAGATGTATTGGAAGGTAGATTGTTATTTTGTGCCAAGTAGCATCACATGTTTTTAACATTTCATTAAAATGATCATTGGTGTAATGTAATTTAGTGATGGGAGTAATGATTGGTGGGAAGAATGTGCATTGTCTGTCACTGACTGACTGGTTTCCAAGCTTCCTCGTTAACTTCTAAACCAGGCAGTAACTGGCAATAATTGGTAAATCCCACCCACCACTATTCTACTGTGATTTCCATTACTAGTGTTACTATTTTGTCTCTGTGTGTGTGTGTGTGGGGGGGGGGGGTTGGGTTTTTATAATTACTTTGAAATAATACTACCTTTTAAATTGTCTAACATACATGTGATTCATGAAGGGCCATGTTGAGATAAATCTGGTATCTACTGTAGATTGTATGATTGATTAAACATTGTGCCTTGATGCAGATTCAGAATACGTTATTGATCCCTGAGGAAATTATGTGGTTACAGTTGCTTCCGGACAGTAAGAAAATAATTAACAAGTTAAAATACGAATAATAATAACAAATACAAATATTACAAATACCAAAATTACAAATGGCTAAAATACAAGGAAATCAATATACAAACAATATATATTGTATAAATATAATACATATTATATGTATTATATGAACAACACATAAGCAATATCCTAATAAATTATGAATATTATGACTGAATAATAAACTATGAAGTGCTATACAGTTCAGAACTTCAGAGAAGTGTATTGGTGATATGCTAATTGAATATAGTTTTTAAACATGAGGAGTACCTCAAGCATGTTGCATGGTCTAGAAATCATCCCCTGTGGTTCAGGTTGTATAGCAGGAGGCTTGGGGTGCCTTACCACCTGCCTGTTTTGCCCAAATTATTTAATGAACGTGAACCTGTGCACCAGAGTGCCCCCTTTTCAACTTTTGAGCACCTGCCTCTCAAAAAGTCTGTGCACAACGATGCAGCACTCCCTCGCCATCAGTATTGTAACAAAAACAGGAAATACTAATAAAAAATTAATAAATGATCACTTTAATTAGTTTGGAGGTTTTGGAACTGAACACTAGGAAAACAAATCGGTCTGACATTCTGCTTCTTGCCAGGTAGGGAAGCAGGTTACTATATTAGTTTACATGCATACAAAATAAATACGGCACGTAACAATGCGCTTCCCTAAAGGACTACAGCGTCAGTGTTGTTGCCATGGTAACCAGGGTTACGGTTCGTTTTCGCACGGAAATAAAACCTGAAAATCGGACTTGTAACTTCGCCAAATAGCGATCTTCTAAGATGAATCGGTTGCAAATTCTTATTGATGATTGCCTAATAGGAACTAAACATGTAGGAAGCGCTGCAATCTTGACCATAAAAAACGCGAATGTCGCCGCAGCGACGGCTAGATTTAATGTAAGTATGTGCAGCAAACACTGTGCACTTTGTACTTTGTATTACATCTTTCTTTGTTACTAATGTTTACTTTTGTTAGCATTTAGTTTACAAAAGCCTTGTGTTATTGCTTTTACTGTCGGATACGCGGATTGTTATTAATTGTGGAAGTGTAAGCTGCATAAAAATGTCAAATTATTTGACAGGTGCATTATGTATAATATATAGGGATAAATAATTTTATCATTACAGACAAAGTTTGTGAATAAATGTACACATTGCCCATTGCAACCTTTGCTAATAGTTTAGTCAGTAAAGCAATAATATTTCTCAGTTATGCTAATGCTTAGCTCAATTTTGATTATTTTCACTGCTCTATGTCCAAGAAATGTTCCAAGCCAAACAAAAACAAATAAATATAACAAACATATTGAATTGGCAGAAGTGCATAAGTTATTTGTTGTTTGACCTATCTGGATTGCCTAATTCATTGATTATAGTATTTCTATATTGCTTCAGATTCTTCCACAGGTCCAGATGTTTATTGATTGTTTCAAGCACTCTGAAGTCACTAGGGAAAGGGGTCTCTCCTTCCAGGACAAATCCTACACATGTGTCAGAGCTGACAGGAACTCCGTGTACTCCAAATCCGTCTGTATTCATCCATCTGTATTTAAATTATGTCAGAAGATGTACACATGAACACATGACTAGACTGATCACTTTCTCACCATCCTTTTGTTTTAGAATGCACAAGGTCTCATACTTGTGAAGACATCATTATACATCATTGTGGCCACCTACAATGAAAACATGTACCCTAGTGTTTGTGTTGAAGCCGTTGAGAAGCTAGGTATGATGCCATACCATTATCATTGTCCTGGAAGATACAATTTAATTTTGCAGCCATGGTAACCTTACTTTATGTGTGTTCATTACAGCTGACTATCTTAGAGAAAAAGAAAAATGAAGATGTGGATGTTGGATTCATTGATAAGACGGTGAATATGGAAGAGTCATTGTAGAAGATGTGTGTATTACATGCTGTGTTACATTCTGAGAGAAAAAGCAGATTCATTCATACAGTATGTCACACACACAGTAAATGCTAACATTTAGTGTACAATGGGAGAATGCTGTAGCCATACAGGTTTTTCATAAAACTGCAATTTTAACACTTGTAGACTCCAAAAAATCCACTGCAAACCAGTAATTTAATGTATTATACATTTTACTTTTAATTCATGCTGTAATCATGACACAATATTACAGATCTGATATTTATGTAAATGTTATGTATTTCCATGGTTAATTCAACCTGAGTGTGGAATATGTGAATTCATATAGGCTTGCTTAAAACCTTTGCTTTAGATTTTAGATAATTTTATTAACATGCATAAAAATGCCATTATTTGTGAACACAGGAACACCAGATCATCTGCTAATAATTATTGCTTATATTTATTGACACAAATAACAGTACAAATATTTGACAATCTAACATTTCACAATACAATAATCTAAATACATCTGAAATTAATTAATAGATAAATCATTTAAGTTTATGACTTTTTTTCTTTCTTTATTCTGCTCTTTCACAGAAAGAATGTGATAATTGTGGGTGGTTTGTGCCTCTATGGGGTTGGGGGTCTGTTCTCCTCGTTGGTTTGAATCCCACGGCCACCAGAATGATCATATCACTGTTGGGCCCTTGAGCAAAGTCCTTAACCCCAAAAAGTGCTTGTGCACTTTAACCAAATGTCACCCTCTTAGGTGAGCAAGATGTAATATATGAAAACAGAAGAATTCCTCTGTACTTGTGCTTCTACAAATGACAAATATAATTACATCTGCATTATAATATAAAATGGCCATTATGGAAAACAAAGGTGAAGGTGCAGATCTGGCAAGTAACGTAGGCAAAATAACACTAAGGGCTGAGCTCTGCAAAAATGGAAAATATGAATGAACATATTTTTAAAGAACTCAACAATGAACAATAAAGTAAATTATATGACTAGGAACATGATCACTTAAAGTACAATTTAACTACTCAGCTACTATTACTATGCAATGAATCATAATCAAGTATCAATATGATAAAAGAAAAGATCAATGGCTGTCCAATGCCATTTAAAGTAGTACACTTCAGAAAACAATGTGGAATTCACCAATCTGGTATGCACATTTATCATAAACAATACACACTCAATGAATGTATTACATGTTTTTGTACACACAACATATAAATACATACAGACAAGGATGTAATGCACACTAGTGTTCAAGTGTTAAAGGGAAAATGTATAAGTTTGAACTCTGAGAAAAACAATTTCACACAACAGGGTGATTCTGCTTCTTCTATCTGACAGGCCTTTGACTGGCGAGGTCATTCCTCGGACAGGGAAGGCTGATCATTACATACAAGGCTTGAAGGGTCTATGAGCTTCTGTAACCCAGCATTCACCTGATTATTTGAAGTCACCGTTTGGTCAGATCACATTGCCTACCATCTCTAACCCACTGTGTGTTTGCACACTATCCATCAGCAGCTAATTGTTACCTTAATTATCCATGTAGCAACGCACAAGAAAAGGCTATAGATGCAAACGCTGCCAAGGGTTTCCATCATTTTTGTGTTAATGTTGCACAAGACTGACATAAGAATGAAATCTTAAACAACTGGCTTTATACATCACAGTTACACAAAGAATCTCTTAACAGCTCAAAAACAACTCTGCAGTTAATCACTAGTTAGCCAAATTTTCAATATCCAAAAATAAACCTATACTCTACTCTCAGTTTGCTACGGCTTGTTCTCTAAATAAACTGCATGTCCCATTAAACTTAAACTGACTAAAATACAGTGAACACTGCAGGTTCCCATTATGGTCACATGTTGGCACAATTATCTTTAAAAATGCAAATGCTTCATAATTTATTTCATAAATAATATTGCGTTATGAATTTAAATAGATATAATTTTTCTAAGCAAGGCTTGAGAAATAGTTATATATACACACACACACAAAATATATAAAATGAATTCAGGTGAAATATTAGAAATGTCAGTGTTGCTACCACCAGGTGAAAAAACGTCATCTGGGTAAGTTGATGTCATTTAAATACAGAAAATCATCTCATCTGCATGAAGGAGGAGAAGACAGCAGACAAACATTGTTCTGAATCTGACTTGAAAATCTATAAAGTCCTGAGTTTCCCTTAAATTAGCAAGTACATTATGTCTTCAGTACTTGCTTAACTTACTCACGTGATTGTGCATTGCTAATGTGTGTATTTAAAGTCATTTAGTAAGTGTTTCTCCTCTACTGTTACTCAAAGTAACAGTGCCTGGTGCATGCTATTGATATGTTAATTGATGCCAACCATCGCAAACCAAGACTGAGTATGTTGTAACCCTGCAAATGATAATGGAGGAATTTCATGAACCTATATATAGTATAATATATATTGTTTTTCAGATGTTGCAGCAGTATCCTGTTTAAAGGTAATTTTTCAGAGCAATAGCTATATGAAACAAAATGTAACAGAGTAATTTCTCAGCATCGACAAAATTGGTAATGAACAAAATTAAAATGACAAATGTGCACAATTCACTTGCAACTGCAATGATGATGCTAAAGTGATGCAATGTGACCCTGAAACCCAAGTCTCACATATTGAGACAGAGTGTTTGTCTTTTGTTTGTGTGTGTCGGTTTGTTTATGCGGCAATCACTTGTACATGTATGTATGTGTTCACACGTTCATTAAACGGCACAGTTCTGCAATAAGTCAGTGAAAAGCTGCTCTCCACACATCGACCTGCATTTTCCGATATATGTGCCTGGCCATTTGGTCAAATGGCTTCAGTGTGTGGATCTGGGTTATCGCCAGTGCACTGTGCTGGACACTGCATTTCCTGCTCCGCACTGTGGCCCACCTGACCAAAGGGGTCAGAAAAGGACGGGTCAGAGAATTTGCCATCGCTGATGGGAGGGAAGACGTGATCGACCCCGTCGCACAGGCGCCCGTACCTTTGTGTGAAAATAGAAAAGATGGAACCGAGGGGGGGGAGCGAGAGAGAGAGAGAGCGAGAGCAAGAGAGAGAGAGAAAGCAGAGTGTGGACAGATGGAGGTAAATGGAAAAACATGGTCTAAAGGCAGCTTGAAATCAACCCTGAAAAGATCAAGTGAGGACACACGGCTGGCTATGAGAAAGCAGCTTTCGGTAATTTAAATCTCAGGTGCCGACATTAAAAACCCACCAAAATGACTAAATGTTGCCTTCGGGGGGCTTCTTTATACTCACGATGAAATATTTGTCTTGGCATGTTCTTGAATTAGTTCTCCTTTTGGGTTGACTGTAAATATTCTATTTAAAGGAACTCCAACTTCCTTATATGCATAAACATCCTATAAGACAGTCAACAGTCCAATTACATCTCAACAAATAAAACTGATTGAATATCACAGTTTTTTTTGTAATAATCTCACATAATTTAGAATTTACAGACAGTAAGTTTTACTTTCTTGATCATGTCATATCAAAGCACTGTACATATAGAAAATAGTACTAAAAAGGTAAGCAATTCTATATATAATTCAGTTGTAAGCTGTGTACCTGACATTTTACAGTCTAACTTTATAGCAAATCAGAAAGACGTGCACATCAGATTGTCCTGTAACAACATCGTAATGAGAACTACATGAATAATTAACAGCAGATTAGTCAATAAGATTTATTTGAATGATTTATTTGATATGAATTCACATGCTAATCCAACAAACCAAAGGATTTTTGCACAAGCTTTTACTACACTAAAACATTCAAAAGAAATAATCTTGATTACATAGTAGAAATTTAATTAGAAACTTGAAAATTGAATCCATCATAATTTTAATACCACAGTGTAGCAAGATCATAAATGATCTACTGATTGAGGACCATTGTGCAAAGTGGTCAAAACATTTTCAAACCAGACATATGAAAACATCTAAGTACAGATCACAGTATGATTACTGGACAGTAACACAATCATGCTGAATTCTGTCCCTTCCCATAACACTGTGGTCTATTGTTGTCATGGTGCAATCCACTTACCGTAGCTCTGTTTCCAAACGCTGCATAGAAGGGCTCAGTGTTTGGATGGAACAGATTCTTAATATCAGTCAGACATTCAATTTTAAATTTCTCTGGTTTCTTTTCAATGACTTCCCTGAAGAGAGATGGAATAAAATTAGACCTTTAAACCATGAAAATGTGGAAATTCCAGGGATATAGCAGTTTGATGAGTCAGGGTCACTTGCCTGTGTAAGGCAGAGAAGAGACTGCTGGGACTGAGCAGGACGGGGCCCTGTGGTAGCATGGTGCCCCTCTCCTTCACCCAGTGCAGGTACCCTCGAGTCATGTCCGCCATACCGATGGCCCGGGCAGAGCAGTACACAAACTTATATCCGTTTCTACAGAAATACAGAGACCGTGATCAATGATGAAAGACCAAAACACCCTGGTAAATGACAGTTTGATTCATCTAGATGTGGACTACAAAGATTTGAGTTACGAGAAGAGGTGAGCTAGATAATTATGAATTCCAAGCTTTAACTGAGGTTTAAGTCGACAACTTTTCCCCGATGGTGGGATGATCTGCCAAATCACGTCTGGTCATCACATTTCCACTCAATACAGTAGCGCTGTCAATGTCTAGTGTTGCTTGTTGGTGATTTTCAATCAAGTTATCTTGAGAAGTAAAAAATGCCTTGGAAATGCCAACCCGAATCATATCAATGCAGATTCACAAAAGCTGTATCTGAGGGAGCAAAGCCGCTGGTCTTCTGTAATGATGTACAGCATGCAATGAAACGTCATACTCACAGGCTAACATTGTGGTATAGGCGAGCGATGCCCTGGTGTGTCCAGTCTTTACCCAATGTTGGAAGGATATGCCCAAGGGTGTCAGACCTTCAGGAGATATACCACATACACTAGTGAATGGTCGGTTCAGTGTTCAGCCAAACACCTTTGTTCCAAACGCAAAGAGATGCATTTGCATCCATTGACATCACTGTACCTGGTGATGGTGCCGTCAATGTCAGAAACGATAATCTTATCATCCCATCTCCACAAGTAAATGGTGCCCTCACACCGACAAGTGCCCTGGTACTGTGTGGTGACGCTGAAGACAACATCATTGGGTCCTTCCTTCAGCTGCAGACTCCTCTGGGAGACAGTGGGCAAAGTTACTGTACTATTCTGAAATTCTGCGACATTCTCACAGGCATTGTAGCCACAACAAATCCACAGTGCCCTAGTCAGAATGTTATTGAGATAAAAACTAATATAAACAATGCCAATATGTATATTGTATCTAATTAAAATGACATTCTTTCCTTGTGTTTTATGGTAAATAACTTGGCTGGCATCTGTAAAGAATTAGGCACAGGTGCAACGATGGAACACAAAATGTAAGTGTAGTCCTCACCAGCTGCTCAGAGCTCAGACGAAGCGTCTTTTTGTAGCAAGTTCCCCCTGGAGGAAGCAAGGCCTCAGGCTGGATGGAACAAGGGTTGGATTTAGCTCCTTGGTGTTCCTCATCACTGGAGGACGATTCGTCTTTATGCCTGAAGAAGTGCGTGAAAAGCAAATATAAAATACTCATGTATATTTCTTCACGTGTGTAAGAAACAAAACACACATTTACGGAGGTTACATTTATAATACACCACTCTCAGGCAGAGTTCTAGGACAACTATGTGTGCTTTGAACTTTATTCACCCTATTTCCTTAATTGGTCCAATTTGTCAAAATGCCACTACAGCTACACAAAATAAAACCAATTCTTCACATTATGAACAGCAAGTGTAGGTTATAATTCAACCAAACTACTAAATTAAACAAACAGTTGTACCCCTGCCTTGTGCCCTATGCTGTCTGGGATGGGCTCCAGGTATGGTGACCACCTAATCAATGTCAGGGGGCTCTATAAGCTACTTCAGATTTTACAAACTACGTTAAAACTGAAATTCTCCTGTGCTCGGCTAAACTGTTTGGCTCACAGGTCCAGAGGCTTAGCCCATTAAGTTAAAGTAGGGGGGTGGCTTTGTAGGGTCGTGGTTTGTTAGGGTAATGGTTAGCAACGTTGCCTCACACTCCCAGGACCAGGGTTCAAGCCTTCCCCCCCCCCCATGCTATCATGCACAACTGCCACCTCAACAACATGTGGAGGCCAAGACAAATAACCACCACTCTCAGCTCTTCCCCCCCCCCCCCAGTTAGGAAAAAGCCAATTACCGCACTTAAGGCCACCACCATATTGTTAAACAAGTGTGAGAGCAGCAAGACTTATAATAATAATACACAACCCTTAACCCATCTTTTCCTATAAACCAACAGATAGACCAAGGCTGGGCTTGAACCCATGACCTTCTGATCACAAACACAGACACTTAGCCCACTAAGCCACACAGGCCAGTACAGAAACTCAACAACTTGGTCTCCTAGTTTAGCTGAAACAGCACCGGTGCATAACTAATGGTGAGGAAGGAACCTCCAGGCAAAATCAAAATAAAGGAGGGGGGTGGCTTGGTAGGGTAGTGGTTAGCAACAGTGCCTCACACTCCCTGGACCAGGGTTCAAGCCTCTCTTCCCCATGCACAACAACCACCCCAAGACTTGGAGGCCAAGACAGATGACCACCACCCTCAGGGTCCCCCCCCCCCCCAAAATATACAGTTAAGAAAAAGCCAATTACCACACTTAGGGCCACCACCATATTATTAAACAAGTGTGAGAGCAGCAAGACTTATAATAATAATAACCCATCTTTTCCTATAAACCAACAGATAGACCAAGGCTGGGCTTGAACCCATGACCACCTGATCACAAGCATAGACACTTAGCCCACTAAGCCACACAGGCCAATACAGAAACTCAACAACTTGGTCTCCTAGTTTAGCTGAAACAGCACCGGTGCATAACTAATGGTGAGGAAGGAACCTCCAGGCAAAATCAAAATAAAGGAGGGGGGTGGCTTGGTAGGGTAGTGGTTAGCAACAGTGCCTCACACTCCCTGGACCAGGGTTCAAGCCTCTCTTCCCCATGCACAACAACCACCCCAAGACTTGGAGGCCAAGACAGATGACCACCACCCTCAGGGTCCCCCCCCCCAAAATATACAGTTAAGAAAAAGCCAATTACCACACTTAGGGCCACCACCATATTATTAAACAAGTGTGAGAGCAGCAAGACTTATAATAATAATAACCCATCTTTTCCTATAAACCAACAGATAGACCAAGACTGGGCTTGAACCCATGACCACCTGATCACAAGCATAGACACTTAGCCCACTAAGCCACACAGGCCAATACAGAAACTCAACAACTTGGTCTCCTAGTTTAGCTGAAACAGCACCGGTGCATAACTAATGGTGAGGAAGGAACATCCAGGCAAAATCAAAATAAAGGAGGGGGGTGGCTTGGTAGGGTAGTGGTTAGCAACAGTGCCTCACACTCCCAGGACCAGGGTTCAAGCCTCTCTTCCCCATGCACAACAACCACCCCAAGACTTGGAGGCCAAGACAGATGACCACCACCCTCAGGGTCCCCCCCCCAAAATATACAGTTAAGAAAAAGCCAATTACCACACTTAGGGCCACCACCATACTATTAAACAAGTGTGAGAGCAGCAAGACTTATAATAATAATAACCCATCTTTTCCTATAAACCAACAGATAGACCAAGGCTGGGCTTGAACCCATGACCTTCTGATCACAAACACAGACATTTAGCCCACTAAGCCACACAGGCCAGTACAGAAACTCAACAACTTGGTCTCCTAGTTTAGCTGAAACAGCACCAGTGCATAACTAATGGTGAGGAAGGAACCTCCAGGCAAAATCAAAATAAAGGAGGGGGGTGGCTTGGTAGGGTAGTGGTTAGCAACAGTGCCTCACACTCCCTGGACCAGGGTTCAAGCCTCTCTTCCCCATGCACAACAACCACCCCAAGACTTGGAGGCCAAGACAGATGACCACAACAACCACCCCAAGACTTGGAGGCCAAGACAGATGACCACAACAACCACCCCAAGACTTGGAGGCCAAGACAGATGACCACAACAACCACCCCAAGACTTGGAGGCCAAGACAGATGACCACAACAACCACCCCAAGACTTGGAGGCCAAGACAGATGACCACAACAACCACCCCAAGACTTGGAGGCCAAGACAGATGACCACAACAACCACCCCAAGACTTGGAGGCCAAGACAGATGACCACAACAACCACCCCAAGACTTGGAGGCCAAGACAGATGACCACAACAACCACCCCAAGACTTGGAGGCCAAGACAGATGACCACAACAACCACCCCAAGACTTGGAGGCCAAGACAGATGACCACAACAACCACCCCAAGACTTGGAGGCCAAGACAGATGACCACAACAACCACCCCAAGACTTGGAGGCCAAGACAGATGACCACAACAACCACCCCAAGACTTGGAGGCCAAGACAGATGACCACAACAACCACCCCAAGACTTGGAGGCCAAGACAGATGACCACAACAACCACCCCAAGACTTGGAGGCCAAGACAGATGACCACAACAACCACCCCAAGACTTGGAGGCCAAGACAGATGACCACAACAACCACCCCAAGACTTGGAGGCCAAGACAGATGACCACAACAACCACCCCAAGACTTGGAGGCCAAGACAGATGACCACAACAACCACCCCAAGACTTGGAGGCCAAGACAGATGACCACAACAACCACCCCAAGACTTGGAGGCCAAGACAGATGACCACAACAACCACCCCAAGACTTGGAGGCCAAGACAGATGACCACAACAACCACCCCAAGACTTGGAGGCCAAGACAGATGACCACCACCCTCAGGGTCCCCCCCCCCAAAATATACAGTTAAGAAAAAGCCAATTACCACACTTAGGGCCACCACCATATTATTAAACAAGTGTGAGAGCAGCAAGACTTATAATAATAATAACCCATCTTTTCCTATAAACCAACAGATAGACCAAGGCTGGGCTTGAACCCATGACCACCTGATCACAAGCATAGACACTTAGCCCACTAAGCCACACAGGCCAATACAGAAACTCAACAACTTGGTCTCCTAGTTTAGCTGAAACAGCACCGGTGCATAACTAATGGTGAGGAAGGAACCTCCAGGCAAAATCAAAATAAAGGAGGGGGGTGGCTTGGTAGGGTAGTGGTTAGCAACAGTGCCTCACACTCCCTGGACCAGGGTTCAAGCCTCTCTTCCCCATGCACAACAACCACCCCAAGACTTGGAGGCCAAGACAGATGACCACCACCCTCAGGGTCCCCCCCCCCCAAAATATACAGTTAAGAAAAAGCCAATTACCACACTTAGGGCCACCACCATATTATTAAACAAGTGTGAGAGCAGCAAGACTTATAATAATAATAACCCATCTTTTCCTATAAACCAACAGATAGACCAAGGCTGGGCTTGAACCCATGACCACCTGATCACAAGCATAGACACTTAGCCCACTAAGCCACACAGGCCAATACAGAAACTCAACAACTTGGTCTCCTAGTTTAGCTGAAACAGCACCGGTGCATAACTAATGGTGAGGAAGGAACATCCAGGCAAAATCAAAATAAAGGAGGGGGGTGGCTTGGTAGGGTAGTGGTTAGCAACAGTGCCTCACACTCCCAGGACCAGGGTTCAAGCCTCTCTTCCCCATGCACAACAACCACCCCAAGACTTGGAGGCCAAGACAGATGACCACCACCCTCAGGGTCCCCCCCCCAAAATATACAGTTAAGAAAAAGCCAATTACCACACTTAGGGCCACCACCATACTATTAAACAAGTGTGAGAGCAGCAAGACTTATAATAATAATAACCCATCTTTTCCTATAAACCAACAGATAGACCAAGGCTGGGCTTGAACCCATGACCACCTGATCACAAGCACAGACACTTAGCCCACTAAGCCACACAAGCCAGTACAGACAATTAGCACTTGGGTCCTGGGTTCAAGCCTCACCTCTCCCACACCCCTCCCCACAGCACATTCACCCCCACCCCTACACACACCTAGGCCAAGTTTCACACCCCCACCCACAATAGTGTGTTCCCCACCACCCCAGTCTGAAAACATCATTTAGACACGAGCCACACAAGACTTTACAGGACCTGTGACACGAGAAGGCAGCCGCACTGCAGGCAGACGAAACCTTGGAGCGAATGCACACGCACGCGGGAGCCTGCCCCCTGTGTGCTTCATGTGTTTATCACCGAAGCAATAATGCTGTTTCCAAAGATTATTTTTTTATTTTTAATTAGTTAGGCGACTGTGATATTCCCTCTCTGTTTTTGCCCCATTAAGGGCTGGGATCATGTCTGGTTTTTTTCAGTACACTATATTTATTTCTTTTCTATTTACTAAAAAATGAACTCTTGAACACTACGATGTATGAGGTTGTGTTTAACTTTACTGTCCATTGTGCAGAATCGTAAGGAATTTTAATTGCTCGGCCATGCGCATAGGCTGAGGTTGGGCCAGTGTCGGAGGGTAGATGTTAAATTGGGTGGACTGGGACAGGCCAGCGCTGTGGGCCGTCTTCCTCGCTAGGGGGCGCCAGTGCTGTGGGCCGTCCTCCTCGCTAGGGGGCGCCAGTGCTGTGGGCCGTCCTCCTCGCTAGGGGGCGCCAGCACTGTGGGCCGTCTTCCTCGCTAGGGGGCGCCAGCGCTGTGGGCCGTCCTCCTTGCTAGGGGGCGCCAGCGCTGTGGGTCACACATTCTCAGTTCACCGAAGTGTCATTTGCTGCCCCCCCCCCTTTCCCAGCATCGTTTTTGCCAATTCTTTTTTTTTTCCCTTTTCTAAGGATATGTACAGTTTTGCATTTAATGCATTTTCACTTTTTTTGTTGGGATTCTGTTCACTTTCTTTCTTTTGCTGTTGCTTTGAGTTGGACGATCCCCACTACAGAGGTTCTTTTTCACACAAAAAAAAAGTTAGAATGATAAAAAAAATGTATGGGATTGGCTGCCACTTTTTTTGTGGAAATTCATTATTGTATTAACCTGACTTTGATGTATTTCAATAAAGGGGGAACTGTTACAATGTTGGCTGCTAAGTGTGACTCCGTGCTGCCTCTTGTGTTTGATGTAATCTGTGTGCAGGACTGTGTCCCGTCTCCAGCCAATGTGGCCTCTGATACTTCATTCATTCCTGCAGGAGAATTGCGTCTTTGCCCACTCTGCTCTCGGTGAGAGACAGCCAGCATCCACACTCCTGGGCCATTGGGGTTGGGCTCTCGCCCCAGGGCTCTGGAGGGAGGCATCGGTCCGCAGGTGGATGAAGGTTCCGGTTCAAAAAGTACAAATCCAGATCATGATTTTTCAACCAACCAGCTTAGTACTCTATGAACGTCACACTTTGTACTCAACTGGTTAGTGGAAAAACTCTTGGTCTGGATCTGAACCTGACCTTTCCATCTCTGGAGTATATATTTCCACGTATAATCTGCGTGTAGCTGAATCAGTTGCCTTCTTGCTGTATGCCAGGAATATTGACCCTTGAACAAACTGACAGTATATCCTGGCTTGAACTACAATCAGCACACAGCAAGGACTAAATTGAAATGGTAGTTTGCAAACCCTATCCGAGCTCATAGTGTCTCCCCCCCAAAGATGGATTAGGTGGTCACCCTAGCTCTAGGCCCCCTACCCCCCCATGACCTTGATTAGGATAAGTTGCTGGAAGATGGATGGATGCATAATGACAGAATTTGCATAGCATCAGTGATAGTATTTGGATTGCTATTAGTCAGGGCTTCATTTCCACATGCCTGATGGTACCTGTGTATAGGGTCACTACTCCCAGGCTGCTCTCTGTCCTCACTGACATGCTCCGCAGAGGTGTCCTGTCAAAATAAAAGATGACGGTTTGTCCAATGCATTCAGCTGACATGCTGGAGACTTAAAACGTTGAAAGTATAAAATGTGCAGATTTATTTAAACCCAATAGCTCTGCAATGCTTCCTTCTAAAAATATTCCTTGGGCACTTGTCCTGCTTTCTGGTGCATTAGCCCAGAGGAGTCAGAAGCTCGTCGCCCCCCAGTGTGTTGTGTTCGGATTCTGAAGTGTGCCACGCGTGTCCGCCGGGCAGCCGGCCCCAGCGTACCGACTTTGAGCCGCTGCTCCTCCCGCGCCACGAGAACCACCATCGGCCGCCTTTCCTTGGCATCTTCTCCTTCATGATGTTCTCCTCCGTGGCCTACAGCGAGCGGAACACAGGCCCTGACCAAAAAGGAAGCTCAACCAAAAAGATGAAATTAAAAAAGTGGAAATCGAGAAGGAGCCAGTCGGGGGGAGTGACGTACAGTTCGGGAAGCCAATACACTGGGCATACAGTAGGACAGGAAATCCATTGCGGAACAGACAAAACCAAAACATGAATACTGAAGACATGGGAAAACGAAAAAGGAAGGAGGGCGATTGAAAACCAGAGGACAGAACAGAGGGGAAAAGACAAGTTTACAAAACAACATTCATAGAACTCTATACACAAAAACATCACAATGCATTTTATTAACGCTGCGGTATAATTTGGGTCACGGCCAAGCTAAACTGTGCCAGGACTGGACATTCCAATGGTTCCTATGGCTTCACATAGGAAAATTAACAGCTGCCCTTCCTCTTTCATGACAGTCATGCTATGCCAATCTCTGAGAAGCTCAGCCTGGATCTGAGGACACTGACCAGACACGAGTACGTAAAGTATGTAGAAATGGGGACAGAGATGGTTATAGTGAACTTATAAAACAAAATCATTTAATGGAATAGAGAGGTCCTTCTACGAATAAATGCTACTGCTCTTAAATAATGATAACGATAAAACAATAATAATGATATTGTCCTTAAAAGCTCCTGTTATCATAGCCCCAGTGAAAATAGTAGCAGTGATAGAACTCAGAACTTGTCTTAATTCAATTGTATTTGTGTAGCGCTTTAAACAAGGACCATTATGACATAGAACGTTATGGAGTTCCAGGCCCAAAGTCCCCAGAGAGAAAGCCTGAAATAAGGAAGAACTCCATCAGGAAGGGGAAGAAACCTTGGGAGGAACCAGACTCAAGGGGGAGCCCATCCTCATCTGAGCAGCATCGAACAGCACGAGAACATACAAGTACCTTAGGCAAGGGCTTCTGAAAGGCCTGCATAGCCAGCATCAGAGGAGCAGCAGTGGTCCAGTTGTAGTACCTGCAAGGTGGAATGACAGGCCTGTTTAGCACCTGCATATTCAGGTACAGGGAATCTGGAACTAGGGCTACCGTACTGCTCACTTGGTTCCAATCTTCACCACCAAGTTCGGGTCGTCGATGAGTGCAGGATTTTCCGCGAACTGATGGTAAGACACCGCCTTTTCTTGAAACTGTTCTGTGATACCAAAAAAAAGGTTTCTCAGTAATGACGGACAATTCATTTGTTTCATAAAATTGTCAAATTGCCTCATTTCTAATACTAATACTGCTACTCTTCTTATCATGTACTTAATCTGTACTGTCATCATACATTTTCCACTAGTGAAATAAGATCCCTTACAAATACAACTAGCAATTTAAAAAAGCTTGATATAAATATGTAGGAACACTGAAAATACTTAGAATATTTAAAATGTAAAAATGCATATGATTTGCAGTTACAAACATGTCACCTTACATGTTTACCTTGGGTAATCTCAATGTTGTCAGTTAGTCCCCCGCACAGGGAGATGGCGACAGAGGGCAGGTCTCCTATCTGGTCAGAGTAACTATCAACACCACTGTCCATGCCAGAGCTGCTAACCGACTGTGGAGAATGGCTGGCACTCCTGGCTCCACACTCGGAGCCACTTCTGACAGCACCTCCCCCATCACTGCAGAAAAAGACACTGTTCATCTCCTGGCCAAGATTACATTGCCTAGGCTACTGGAAATATACATTAGCTTAAAATATACTTACAGGATACACACAGACACACATTTCAAAATCAACCTTTTTTTATTACTGTGCACAAGCACATCAAATTGACCACATCTGTGGTTGTGGGTTTGGTTACTATACATTTTAAAACATGTTCATATAGGTCTCCTTCCACATACCAAGGACATGCTCTTCAGCTGAATTAGTATTTCATAATTTTATTACAGAGCCATTTAACCAAGTGCTATCCCATCCACAGGAATGTTTTAAGTACCTCTTAGAAAGGACTTCAGCTAATTACTGATTGAAATACGTAATGTGATGTAATGTTCTGAAATTTACACAATACTGTATAAGACCTACTTTTTAGGAAAGTACAAAGCAGCCACTTCAGGTTCCAGTTCGGTGATGTCATCCAGGTAAACACCGTCTGCCCCCAGATGTCGACTCCGTTTGTCTGATGCAACAACATACCCAAGAGATCATAATAAATTTTATTTCATGATATTAGCTTTGGAATCCATCTGATGCCACATGTAAATCATACCTTTCTTTTTCGAGGGCGAGTCGATTTTGCTGACTGGCCAGGACACCTGACTGTCCCCGACCTCATCCAGCTCAGAGAGTGGGTGGGGGGCGGCGACTGTCCCCTCCCCTTCCTGCCCTACGGCTTCGTGGCCGCTAGCCTCAGGCATCGAGGGGACGAAGGGGGGGTGCTCAGGAGCAAATTCCCCGGAGATGGCCCGGAAGTGCGTGCTCTCAGACACTGGGACAGACACAGGGGGGGCTGGCGTTTGAACCTCCGCCTCAACTGGGACCAAAGACAGCTGAGGACAAAAGCAAGACATTGAAGCTCATTCATACGACAACAGGCCATATCTAACATGTCACTTTATGCACTTTTATCATCCCATATCATCATTTTACTACTGCTGAACACTGCACTCTATTTTCAGTGTATCTTTATTGTCTATGTAGCTGTTACTTTCTTATTACTGTTGTTATTTTTTATCTTATATATATTATTCAGGGGTGGCATGGTGGTGCAGTGGTTGGCACTGCTGCCTCACACCTGAGACATGTGTTTCAGTCTCCGTCAGGGTTCCGTGTGTGTGCAGTTTGCATGTTCTCCCCGTGTCCTTGTGGGGTTTCCACCGGGTACTCCGGTTTCCCCCCCATAGTCCAAAAACATGGTGAAGCTAACTGGAGTTACCAATTGCCCAAAGGTATGTGTGTGTGTGAGGGGGTGTGCCCTGTGAGGGGTTGGCGCCCCCTCCTGGATCGTTCCCTGCCTTGCGCCTATAGGCTCTGGGCCCCCTGTGACCCTGAATAGATGGATAGATATTTTATTCTTATCTTCCTTGAGCACAATCCAGAGCAAGTAGAAAAGCATTTCACTACACAGCAGTAGTGTATGATTCTATGAAACTACTGCGAAATGATTTCCAAAGACCAACTACAGCATGAAAAGTTCCTGGAAGTCCTGAACTGGCTCAATTTCAATTCATTCACATTACCTGTCCACTAGATTATGCAAGACTTCAAAAAAATTCAGCAATAAAGCACCTACGCTTAGGAATTGGAAAAAAAAACTAATTTCATGGAAGAATCCTAATCCTATAAACAAAATAACATTCCTAAAACTCTTATGTAGCACTGAAATCAAATAAGCAACATTCACCACAAGTTTAGGATGGTTCTGACCACTTGCTGGCTACCAGCAGTATAGCTGAGCAAATGTCATTACAATGGAATCTATTATGGTCATAGGTCATTCATCTGGACAGCAAGTACAGTATGTGACGGTGAGCGCTATGGCAGCACTGCCTCAGTACCCTGGCTGCATGGGGAAGCTCTCCCCACGTCCATAACATCTCAGGGTTGTCCCGTTTGTCTTTGTCCGAGGGCTTGGTGACCAGCTCTGAGTCACTCTTGGGCGTGGAGGACCAGGAGTCGCTGAGGTTTTTGGGAAAAAAGTGTTTGGTTCAAATCTTATTATTTACTCTGCAGTTGTTGACCACTCAGTTGCATTACATACATCTATTTCCAATACCAGTCTGGAGACAGCTACTTTTAATGCAATCGTCTCTATTTTAACCATGTTATTCACTGTATAGTAAAAGGTCTCAAAACAAAAAAGTAATACATATCAAATATTGCAACATATTTTATATATTGCAAATTTTACACTCTTCAAAATAGCCCCCCTTGGCATCAAGGATAGCATTGCAGACTCTTGGCGTTCTTTCAACCAGCTTCCAGATGTAGCCACCTGGAATGCTTCTCCAACAGTCCTGAAGGAGTTTCCACAAGTTCTGGGCACAAGTTGGCTACCTTGTTCTTACTCTTTGATCCAACTCATCCCAAATTGTGGGAGCCAGGTAATCTGTCACAGCACTGCATCTCTTTCTTTGTTTACAAGATAATACTTCCTACATAACCACACGGTGTGATTATAGTCATTATCTTGCTGAAAAATAAATGATGTTCAATAGGTGTGTCCAGACTTTTGACTGGTACTATATGTTTCATAGGCTATTGATAATGGTGGCTCTGAGACAGACTATTGGCAGAGTGATGAGTGAAGGAGTGAATGTCATACCTGTTTGGAGGCTGAAAGAGAGAAGACTGCGGAGGACATGATGCAGACAGCCCCTCGCTGATGGGAATAGGCAGAGGACATGTCTGATGTTTGTGCTCAACTGTCTTGCTGTGGGTGTTTTTTTTAAGAAAGAGACAGATAAAAGATCATCTGAAGTCCAGAAAAAAAGTATTTTGCATGCAATAGACAGGAAGCATTGTGCACCAAAACAGACACAGTAGCTTATTAATATTTTGCAGCTGTCATTCAAGTGACAGCTTGAGAGGAGCACAGCAAATATCAACCCTCATTGTCTCTATGAGAAAAGATGCAGGTCTGTCCCCCCACCGCTACTTAAAAGAAAAAAAAAATCACAGCATGTGGTGGTTTAACATTATATATTATTAGAATGTTTACACACACTCACTGATTCATTTTAATGGTCAAAATACTACTAAAAGTAAACCTGATTGGGAGCATAAAAACTACTAAAGACAGACCCATTACAAATATAACTGTCATCCTTATCCTGTCCACAGGGAACTCTGACCGTTTGTCCTATGCTGCTTGGGATTATTCCAGGACCTGCTGTGACCCTGACTGGGGTAAGCAGTTACAAAATAACCAGCCATCCATCTTCAGATCATTTAACCATGGTTAAATGATAGCCTGCAGCCTATGGCTGGAACCTCAGGGCAAAAGGCAGGGGAACAGCCTGGATAGAATGCCAGTCCATCATAGGCTGACAGACATTGTGGCCATTTTTACAGAACAACAACAGCAACAGCAACAACAACGATGATAAAATAAAACATGTACATGACATTAAATAATAAGTTTTTAAATTGAAAACCTACCCCTGCAGAGGAAAGGAGTCTCCTTTGGGGCGTAAGTACGCTGTGCTTTGTTTGAAAGTACTGTTGGGAAGGTCTCCCATACGTCCCGGTTCTGTGTGAACATCACGCATCAAGGCCCTGAAGAGGCACCATGAAGATGGCAGTCAAGGGACCTGACAAATAAAACGCCACCCATGCAACTACCTCTTGGTTATCTTCCAGCTTAGGTAACCGTTAAGGTGATGTTAGCATTCGCTTTTCCAAGATGGAACTTTTTGCAGACTTGGCTAAGTTATTATTAAGCATGTCAAGCTGACACAAACTCCTGAAGACCACAAAGACAGCATTCCTCCACTTTTTATTCTTTCTCCAATGCTGTAGCAGAGAATCATTACTGGTGATAAAATGCATACAGTGTTTTGTATTTGTGTTTATACTTCATTTTGACAAATGAAAGGTTTGCGATAAGCTGACAGTCGCATGCTGGGTAAGGATGACAGCCAAGTCTTGCCATGGAACTTCTGTGATGCTGCCAATATTTCTTTGCTTTCTGGGAACACATCCTAGCACTTAATCCAAAGGGGAATAGTTGTTTATGCCAGCAGTATAGCTGAGCTAGTATTACATGGTAAGGACTGCCTTCTTCTCTACTACACTTAGAAAGCACAAGTAAATAGACTCCTTACTGTAGGAAAACCAAGCTTTTCTTCTTGACAGATATTATGCAAGAGTAGAGATGACTCACTGATCAGTGCCTTATGTCTTCTCCAAAAGCTGGAGGAACTGTGAAGACACGCATCCAAACTATCTTGGTCCATTTAAGTTAACTAAGATCAAGCTGAGTTACTGTTTAGTGCCGAAGAGGCATTCAGCTCACTCACAATCGACCCTACTGAGCTCCGTTTGTGTGAAACGGTGCCTCACTACTCCCCTTTCCCCACAGCTGCCAAAAACAAGCACAGTGTGGGAAGCTTAGCAGAATAGCACCATTCTGATAAGCTCTGCTACCTAGCCGAGAAAAAGTCCCAGCTTTCATGCTGGTATTCTGAGAATTCTGAAACGTTTACAAAACCAGAAGAAGCAATATTATTATTAAAGCTTGTTTTCTCAGAGTAGCAGACACCTTTAGGCAAAAGAAATGCTGCTAAACATGGTTCCAGTCTTCAAGACCTTAAGTTGTTGTCTCCAAGAGCTAAAGTTAGCCTCCAATGTAAACAAATAAGATGGAAAATGCGGAAACACTGAAAAACATAAACGGCTACTGAAAATAGAGTAAGTCTCTACAGCAGAGAGGACTCAGGAATGCTGTTATTAGAAACTGTTAATGGATTATTGTTAAAATGTCACAGATTTCTCCCAGGTCTCCATACTCACCTGTCATTGTTCGGTTCTGTCTCCTCATCGGAGCTCAAATCGAGTGTAAACATGTCCTCATCCTCAGAGTATTTCCCGTTGTCCTCCCGCTTCATGGTGTCAGCTTTGGTCTTCCTCCGTCTTCTCCTCCTCTTCTTCAGGGTCTCATTCTCCCCTGTCATCTGCGAGGGGCCCAGGCCGTGGACGGGGGACCCAGATTCAGAGTGGCGTGCCAGGCCAGTACCCCGCTGGGCCTCCATGAGGGCAGCACCGTCAGTGAGGATAGGGGACGTGGCCAGGTAGGAGGGCACCACCTCCTATGCCAAAATGGATTAAGCAAGAGAACAAAATACTCACAAACCACAGATGGTTTGGATGTGGCAATACTACAGTATAATGTTTCTTTCAAGGCTAAAGGTTTTATTGTTGTTGTATTACACAAAATGTGATTACACTAGTGACTTTTATAGTAGA
Organism: Paramormyrops kingsleyae; assembly: GCF_048594095.1. Classification (NCBI taxonomy): domain Eukaryota; kingdom Metazoa; phylum Chordata; class Actinopteri; order Osteoglossiformes; family Mormyridae; genus Paramormyrops; species Paramormyrops kingsleyae. The sequence continues at coordinate 251,194 of NC_132810.1, forward strand.
TGCAATACAAATATGAAGCAAATAATCTATAAATTACGCAAAGACAGGCTGCAGTATGTAACAGTAACATAAAATGCAGGAATGACAAGTGACCATTATCACAGATTATTGCACACAACTGCATACTGCGCAATAAACACTGATTTCTGTAAAACTGCGATGGTCCATTATTGTACTATTTATATAAAATGGATCTTCTTTGGGTCAGATCTGGAAATGAACCTCAAGGCAGCCAAGTGAGCATAACCAGTAAGGACAACTGGGGAGAGAAGGACATTTAAAGACAAAATGTAGCCATTAGCATTTAGACAGACTCACTTTTCTGAGTGGACTTACAAAATGGCAGGAAATCTGAATGTCTTATAAGACACAGGACAAGCCTATTTTTGCACCAGTATTGATAATCTGCTGAGATCTGAGGCAAAACTGTTAAGCCTAGATGCACAGGTATTGCACGACTCTGGTGTGGCTGTTCCCAATAGGCTATTATCCCAAAGAAAGAAGCTTCGCAGATTTCTGTGCATGTGGAAGGAATTATACTTACTAGAACTGAATATTGCTTGGATATACAAGCCTGTAAATCATTAAAGACGGTACAAAAAGCTTTGCATTTAGTAGTAAGAGATATGCTAGAAACAATCGCACTACTTAACAATAATCTAAAATGGTGCCCAAGTCTGAATCTACTTCAGTTGTAACATAGATGTAATACATTTCAAATTAGAATTATTTTATAAGCTTCCTTATAAAAACAGTAACATAAAATTACAGTAGTTATACAGGAAGGCATTAATTTTAGCCCTCTGTAACCCCCATATACTGCACTGCAGTTTTAAATATTCGAAGTATTTCAAGAGATTGCAGTATCATTTTGAAATGCTGATGAAAAAGACATTAGGAGAGCGACGCAGAATAGGGGTAAGAATTTGGTATTTCAGATAAGCGGCACAGTAGAGAGACCAGGGTGTCCTGTCACATGGCACCACAGCAGACCGGGACCAATCTTTTGATGAAGGGAGAGGCTGGCTGGGGGTCTCTGTAAGAGCCTGTATGTGTGCTGCCCATCCTTAAATAGAGTGTTATTGACATGAAGGAGTGCAGTCTGGCCAGCATGTCTTAGAGCAGAGATCATTTGTTTCATGTTAGCGTAGCGCTGGATGTCAACATAGCTACAGTAAGAGGGCATAAGTGAGTGGATATTGAATCATAAACTATCGCCCAAGATGTCATTCATTCCAATGGTGGTTTAAAATTGCCAGTACTTGTGTTATATTATCAACGATAATTTTCCCTGAAGGAACATACATTTTAATGAATTGAATAAAGCCAAACCAATAACTGAGTTATCAATCAACAAAATGTCTAGACCTACCTCAACCGGTTTCCAGTAAATGCAACTCTTACTACTGCATACTGTCGTCTGGAAATTCCTGTCTCAGAACCACATGCCTTCACCTCTGTGGTCCTTCAAGTAAAAGTAGGAGTCCAGGGCACATACCTGGTCATTCTCCGCCTCCTTGACAAAGAAGGCCTCTCCATTCTCGCCCAGCTTCATGTGCAAATCCACAGGCTCCCCATTAATCTCGATGTCCACCTTTATTCCAAAAAAAAAAACAATCAGTGCATGCAATCAGTGCAATTACCACTAAACAACTACTGAGGTTGTGAGTAAGTTTCAGACCATGAGGAGAGTCTGTGGTAGTTCTGTGCTCTATAGAATTCTCCATCTTTCCACCAGCTTCCATCTTCCCATGCATCTACAGGTTGCTCCTCACCACTTTTTCCCGTGACCTCAGCACCCCGATCTTCCCGAAGCGCACATGGAACGGGGAGCACTGGAAGGATCCATCAGCCCGCTGTACCACAATGACGTCGATGCATCCGGACAGGGTAGCAGGGTTAAGGCCGCGGTAGAGCTCCTTCACCTGCACGAACATCTGTCCGGCCAGCTGCCCCACGTAGTTCATGGTCTGTGTCTATGGGACAGCAGTGGGAAATCATGAGCGCCTTCATTTAGCTACAGTAAGATCATGAAGATGGTAGTCAAGGGACCTGATGAGTCTGAAGGTTATGTACTAAATATTATCTTGTGAACAAGGAAATGGATGGGGCAACACTTTATTTGAGGGGGCACAAGTAACTCAGTAACAACTCAAGTACAAATCACAAATAATGATGATTGGTCGTTACAATATTTGATATGTATTACTTCATTGCCTCGGGACCTTTTACTATAAGTTGAATAACAGCTAAAACAGAGACAAGTACATTAAAAGCAGATGTGTCCAGAGTTTTAACTGCTACTGTACATACTGGCATAGCATATGTAAAAAAAAAGGATCAATAAAAACATAAGTATTTTTAACTACAAGTTACAAAAGACATTTTAAGATATGCACTCAACCCTGGGTCATACAAAACCACCACAGGCTGTCATATGACTCGTACACAAAATCTGATGAAGATTGCGGATTACGCAGATCTCTGTAATTACATTACTTTTGTAACCCGCTGTCATAATTGCATGAAATTGTGTTTGCAGCAAACACCCGGGACTCTGCCGTCACTTCTGCCATCCACAGGGACAGATTGCTTATAATAAAGCCAGCCCCCTGGCTGAGAGCTCATCCTGAAGCTCTGGCTTTCAGGCAAGTGCCTGAGAGAATCTTTCTTTTTTTTTGTTCAATCACTGAGCTGAAAGGCAGAAAATTGAAAAGAATATGAGGAAGTGACTCATCCTGGTGACCAAACAAGCAGCGGGTCGCTGTTTATACTACAAGCAAACATATCATGCTGATGACATTTCAGAGCTGAGTGGCGGAATGCCAGTTAATTAAAATAATGTATGAACCAAGTAATTACTATTAAAGCAGGGAATCTATAATAAGCACATGTTCTAATTATGTTGTTTCATTCACTGATTCTCATACATGCCTAAATATTATAACATAAAATTCAATGTGGTTTTTTTCATAAATTTAAAGCCAGCGTTGGGTGGACTTCTTATGTAAACATTGTATGAATCAGTAAAATGCTTCAGACGCTTCAGTGTCATAATAAAAGTAAACTTAAGAACTGTTTTGCCAGTGAAAGTATTTTCTTATTTTTTTTCCATTGGCTAAGAGGTGTCAGTGGAAATAAAGGCCTGCTGGAGAAATTGCTCAATTCAGAGCCCAGTGTTGGGCATTTCAAGTCCAGAAGCTACAAATCCAGACCAATTAGGAAGATGACAGCAAAGTGTCTCGCGAAACCGCGACCCGCAACTGAGCTTCTAAGTGGCACCTTTTCACCTTTCTTTCGAGAGGGAGGAAATGGACACAACGCAAGGAAATGAGCATAAATCTACAGGCAGATCTATTTCTGTGTCACGTGCAAATCCTGGACCTTTGTTCAGTGCTCTGAAATTAACAGCAGCTTTCCTTGAAATCAATGAGACCATCGTTGTCATTTCAGTACATTTCACATTACAACACTATGAGATGAACCCCATGGAGATCACATGCAGGTACATGTCACCATCAACTGTTTTACTGTGTATAAAGAAAAGAATCTTTAAAAAGGACCCCCTCCACGGTCAAAGTAAAAATGTTTAAGCATTAAAACCCTCTAATCCCTCTGTTCTTGACTATTTCTGGCCTCTGGTTTAATAAAGGTTGAAAACCCCACAGTAAGGGTACAGACAGGCAGGTTTAGGTTAGGGGATGGATTTTAAATCTGCTAGTCTCCAAATGCAATGCATTACATTTATAGTAAATCTATCACCATTCCATGGTGCCCCGTGATTCTTGAGAGAGGCTCTATGCTCAGTTTGAACCTAAAGTGGAGGGGTGCTTATGGACAATGGAATGATGGATGGATGGATGGATGAATGGCACAGTCTGGACTAACGGATTCGCCGTCAATACAGTACCGCTGTCAATACACAGAACCAATGCAAATTCATTTAGACTAATCCCTTGATAGCTAATTGTGTATTTTACACGAAGCTTTAACTGGAAATATACATACAACTTAAGTCATTCTGTATTATATACTGCCATTTTTATGGAATCAAGTACGGCCATAAAAAGCGATTCCAAAGAACATTTGGCCAGAAAACAACCTAAACCCAGATTTTTTTTATTTCAACTTGTTTTAAACCACCATAAACATGGTCTTCTCGACTGGCAATTTTAAACAATCGCTATGCTTTCGTTTCGGAACGTAGCCTATATCGACAGTCAACATGAACAGGGATAAATGGCAACAAATACACACGCCACAATTAATTGCATTACACGCATTACATGACAATATATACAGTATACCATCTACTCATCGTTAATTTTGCTGATAACGACGCTGATACGTACGTACTCGGGCCGTTAATCACTTCAGGAACTTGCCGGCGACCATCCAGAATAAACCAATGCGGAAATACAAAAATTATAGCTTAAGTCTGTCAGTAATTCATTGTGAGCTGTTCAGCCTTTAGCCTTTCCTGCATGCATATGGTTTCTTGTAGCTGCTAAACCGTTTAATGCTCTGTTTAAATTCCTTTCCCTGGAAGAAAAATCCCTTGCCTACCAGTGACGTCACCCACGTCATGCCCTCCACCCTCCCCGGCTTCTTCATTAAATCTCACATACACATAGCAGAAATACAATTCCTTTTTAGATGGAAGTAATGGGTAAACAACATGTAGTGACACATGCATACAGTAGACTGACGTTTGGATGAACCAGAACACAACATGAATGATCGCGATCTGATCTATAATTCGGCCGAAATGCATTACTCCCGGAGATCTTGACAGCACCAAATCACCACACTGTCCTGCCAAATTTCACTATCATTTCCTATCTTGATTTACATTTTCTTTACTCGTAATACTTTAATAAACATATTTTAAATGCAGTGTATAGGCAGCGCGTCTCTCAGTACCTCACAAAATACTGCTCAATAGACAACAAGACGCTATTGGACACACTACCCAGAGTTGTACAGCCATCCACATTACTAACAATGAAATAATTGTGTGCTCAATTCCCAAAGGACTACTATTGGATCATCAACGAAATTTATCAAGCATGGTTGTGGGGCTGAGGTTGAGTGGAGGAAACACAAGATGGCAATTGATTTTGATCACGTGGCCTTTTCTAATGCTTTTATCAATAAGAGGTTACTACTGTATTCTTTTGTCAAAATAAGAATACGTAAACACAGATGGAGACACATACACACATTTAAGCACAAACGGATACCACAAGCCAAATACGTATCAAGTGTCAAAATCCCTTATTACCTGATGTAAAATCATTTGTTGATTTTCGTGCAACAACAGAAGTGTTGTCAAACATGACTGAACAATAGCTAAAAGCTAGACAAGGACATCGCTATAAGTTATTGCTACAAGGCCAGTATGTCAATACAAATTAATCTGTAATATATCATGTCATTTACAGACTGGGGAATCATTTTTGTGTATCATTTAATTTAACACAGGTACTTTTCCTGTGAATCCATCCAATAAACAAAGGAAATAAGAAATGGGACTGTGGGGTGTTTGTGAGCAATTAAGTGGTTTAGCATGATGCCAGATATCTGAAATGAAATACCAGACAACTTAAAATAGATTTGGCAGGACACAGACTGTAGAAACGGGACTGCATGTTCCCATGTTGATTTAGACTGATTTATTTAGTAGGTTGAGCAACTAATTCCAACTTGTGGGTGATATGTGTGTGTGTGTGTATATATATATATATATATATATATATATATATATATATATATATAGTGACCAAAATGGAAGTATTTTTTCCCTCTACCATTTACAGAAATTATGAAAAACTGAAATTCAGAGACCCATAACGAGTAGCACCTACACGGTCTGATAAACAGCATTCGTTAATCAATACAAACCACAAAATGTATTTGAACCTAATAATACATTAAATCATTACTTAAACATACCAGACTTTGATGAAAATTGAGTTTTTTCATTTAACAGTTTTGCAACAGTCTGCCAGCAAGAACTGGCTTAGCCTATTGAACACCATTTTATGTTCTAACCGTCTTTAATATTGCATTCTTTGTAAAATTAAGCTCCAGTTAATATCATCCATCATACTGTCAATTTATGTAAGTGAAACATTGTGTGCAGTATATCAGTGCATCACCACTCTTGCACCCTTATATTCAAAGTGAGCTTCGGGTCAATTTCAGTGGAACCTTCCCAAGCACACTAGGTCAAGAATACAAATGTGTTCTCAGAGAAAAGGTGGGAGTTGCCTGGGATGAGCTCTCTCAGCCAATGAGAAGCTGGAATCTTCTCTGACGGGGAGTAAGGAGCAATTAGCATGTGGCTGACACTGAGTATTCATTGGCTGATTCTCAGTAGCTGGGAACGACATGTTCAAGAGGAAATTTCTTTTATTGACTCAGGTATTGCAAAACAGTCTGTTTTAATGTGCCCTTTACAATGAATTACAATGAATTTCAGTTGTGTGGGGAACCCTTTGCTTTTCAAAGAACTTGTGCTGTACCTGGATGACAGTTCTGGAAGCACATTTAAATTGAATTGTAAATTCATCTTTACAGTTTCCATTCTTCGTAATAATGATGCACTAATATACACGCAAATAGCTTGTGTAAAAATGACCAAAATCATTTTTTCTCCCTTCCTCGTCTATTCTAAAAGATAATTACTGGGTTTTCCACAACTGGAGGTTCAGTTTAGGGACATAAATTAGGCATAATATTAGAATGATGCAGGCAAGCTCCCAAAAGCAATGTATTTCAGCCATGACCTATACTATGATAGCCTGAGCTTAAATGGCACAGCAATATTGACACTGCAGAAAATGAGATTAAATCTGTTCTGTCCCACAGTTTTTTTATGACAATTTTGGTCTCATTAATTCATCTGCTCTGACTTGCCTTGAATGTTAAGTGTTAGATTACACAAAGTGCCTAATACCGGTTAAAATATTCCAGTACTTTCTTAGTATGTGAAATGTTAGATTATATGAAGTGCCACATACCACTTAAAAATGTCCCTTCTTAGATCATGCCCCACATTTACACATGGTATACCAGCATCTTGTGCACGAGCAGCAAATACAATGATTCCCACTTTCACTCAGATCTGGAACCAAAACTGAAAGAAATCAATACATGAATGCCCATTTCGCCATGGAGATCTTGGTGTGGGTGCCCACTGTGTTACATGCTCTTGCTTCATTTCACGGTGCAAGTGTCACTCAGCAGCACCCAGCACTTCCTGTAGGAACTCGCATGCAAATGGAAACCAATGGAATAAATGGCATTACCCAGGACCAGCTCGACGCAGTGGGGCTCTCAGTTTCACAGAATCCTTCGGATTGCTTGGCTGATACCATGATCCTGATCTCTGTTTTCTCCTCACACAGTTCCATGTCCAGTGACGTTTTGATCTCCTCTCATGCTGCGTGAAACTTAAAGGTTTGACTCTGTTGCCAACCAAACTCACATCTCTATATAGGAGCACTGGTGGTTGTTTTCTTACTAATTTTATCGACACTTCTCAGGGAAGAGACTTCCAAGTAGAAACACGAGCCGGCCGTATGTCCTTTAAGGAGGACTGCTGACTCTCTGTGTCACCCTTCAAAGGAACTACAACTTCCTGCAACGGCGTGATCGAATGACATAAATCTTTCCAGTGATGATTTTTTTCAAAGCTCCCTAATCTATAGTATTTAAATTGTGATTGAAAATTATTAAGTAGCCTTAAGATATCTCACAAAGGTTGGGGAAATATTACTCAGTTCACGAGCCAGTTAAAAACCTTGATTAACCCTGTAAGCCTAAAAGAAAAAAAAACTAAAAAAAAACAATTTTTCATTAATTCCATATTTTGTTTAAACATTTTGTAACACATGCTTGCAGTATAGTACTGTCCTTGTTTCCTTGACTCCATTCAGACCATACAGGCGCAGGCACATACACAGCAGGGACTGCATTACAGGCCACATTCCAAATCACATGTTATTCCCACTCTTTGGCCAAAAGCGGAACCATCAACCAGCCCTCACGCCCCAAAACCAGCACATACATGCACATTTGGTTAAGCACAAGTTATTATTTTTTCCTTGTTGTTGAATAATGCTTATTGCATATTTACATTCTTGTATATAATTCCTGTTGGATCAAACTGAAGTTCGTCTTAAGAGACAGATCATGCCAAAGGAATTCTGGAGCAGGCTGGTCTTCAAAGTTTTCATCTAGGTGGCTAAACTTTTTGTGTAGTTCAGAAATTAATAAATAATATTTGGTAAAACATCAACACGAGAGACTTATTGTATACACCAGACTCAATATTTTAACAATATTATTCTGAATTAATCTGTAGGCAATCGTTATAATAATATAAAAAGTTTACAAATGTTTTCAGAGCTCAACATTAATGCCAACTGAGATAATCAGAATAGTATTTAAAGGTGTCTGTTAATCAGCTGATTTTGTGACATGAATTGTAATTGAAATACATATTAACATTTTTATACATATATTTAATTTAGCAGATGTTTTTGTACAAAGCAACAAACAATTCAGAAAGCAGGGTAAAACAGTCCCTGGAGCAGATCGGTATTAAGGGTCTTGCTCAGAGCCCCAACGGTGACATCACTATGAGGACTGAAAGCTGAACCAGTGATTTTTCAGTCGCAAGAACAGCGCCATAACCTCTTGAGCCATACACCGCAGCTAGTAATTGCATCTATAAGCATTATATGAATTTCTATAGGCAATGAAACACAAAGTCACTTGTATGTCGTTTTTGTCATAAG